>NW_014556578.1:2147-21581 GCF_001313825.1 Dinoponera quadriceps
GTGTATTATGAACTCTTGAAGGTATTGTGTATTATGAACTCTTGAAGCCCGGCGAAACCGTTAATACACAACGCTATCGCCAACAAATGATTAATTTAAACCACGCATTAATCGAAAGACGACCGGAATGGGCCAGAAGACGTGGCAAAGTGATTTTGTTACACGACAATGCGCCATTTCACACAGCAAAACCAGTGAAAGACACTTGAAATCGCTTGGATGGGATATCCTTCCGCACCCGCCGTACTCCCCAGACCTGGCGCCATCTGACTATTACCTCTTNCACGCGCTCGCAGAGCAGCACTTCAACAATTTCGAGGAAGTTGGAAAATGGCTCGACGAATGGTTTGCCGCAAAAGACAAGCAGTTTTTCTGGCATGGTATTCATAAATTACCTGAAAGATGGGCGAAATGTGTAGAAGCCGATGGCCAATATTTTGAATAAAAAAAAATTAATTTTCCTTAAAAATTACGTGTTTTTTTTTACCAAAAAACCGGAAAAAATTTATGCATACACCTGGTATATCCATTGACAGGAATGAAAGGTCTTTCGATATCTAAATGTACTTGACGGAATTTCTCGTCCGGAATAGCGATGCGGTCCGGTATCATCTTGACGTGCCGCTGGATTTTATTACGTTGACAAGGGAGGCATGTCCTTGACCAGCCAGTTATATCTTTCCTTATATTCGGCCAAACAAAGCATCTCTTGGCGAGTTTAAGCGTAGCCTTTCCGCTTGGAAGTGCTAAGTTATACACGGTTTCATATATTTGTCTTCTTAAAGTTACGGGAACGAATGGACAGACGTCGTTACCCGAGGTATCACAGTATAGAATTGTGTCCTGGTTATCTATCTGTAATTTCCATAGAAATAAGGAAGAGGTATTTGTAGAGGACAATTCTCAAAGTTCCTCATCCGTCTTTTAAGCTTTCGCTAAATCTTCTGTAGATACAATGACTGGCATCTGAATGAATTCTCGATAAAACGTCAGCAACGAGATTGTTTAGTCCGGATACATGCACAATCTTCGTTATAAATTGCGAAATGAATTTTAGCTGTTGCAATTGACGTGGGGATGTTTTGTCCAGTTTCTGCTGAAATGCAAAAGTTATAGGTTTATTGTTGGTTTTTATTATCAGTTGGTGACTTTCAACCATATGGCGAAAATATTTTAGTCCGTTAAAGATTGCTAAGAGCTCTCGATCATATGTGCTGTAGCGGTTTTCGGTCTACGATAACTTCTTGAAGTAAAATCCCAAAGGTCGCTAATTACCATCTTCGTATTGTTCAAGCACTGCGCCCATACAGGTATCCGAAGCATCAGACGTGAGAGTCAATACAGCGTTCTCTTTAGGATATGCAAGTAAAGCTGAATCGATTGTTGTTTGCATACTTCAAAGGCTTCGTTGGCTTCGGGTTTCCAATTGATTTTTCTGTTGTCTTTCTTTTTCGCTCCGATTAAATATAGGTGTAATAGTGCTTTAATTTGTGCAGCATTCTTGAAGAAGCGTCGATAAAAGTTGAATATTCCGAGGAAACGGCGGAGTTCACATATGTTTGTTAGTTTTGGAAAACTTTTGAGAGCTTGAACTTTTTCTTCCAAAAATAGAATGCCTTGTTCATTAATTTTATATCCAATGTATTTGACTTCATTTGCGCCGAAGGTACATTTGACAAAATTCATGGAGAGGCCGTATTTCCTGAGTCTCTCGAATATTTCTCGTAGATAATCTTTATGTGTATTATGATTTGGGGACGCAATTAATATGTCATCGATATAAACGTGATAAAATCCTAATACACGCAAAGCAGTATCAATTAGTCTCTAAAAAGTTTGAGCTGCATTACAAAGAACAAAAGTCAAAAATTTGAATTGATATAGACCAAACGGTGGTTTTGTGCCGATCCTCCGGAGCCAAGGGAACTTGGTAAGAAGCCCGCGTAAGATCTAATTGGGTGATTACATTACATCCATGTAGAAAATGTCCAAAATCATATACGAGGTGTGTTCAGAAAATAACGGGAATTTTGGTTGTTTGAAAAAAATATTTATTTATTCGTCTCCATTAATGTTGTAGCCTTCAAAATAGTCCACATTAGATATTATGCACTTGTGCCAGCGCTTCTTCCAATCCTCGAAACACTTCTCAAACTCGATTTTTGCGATAGCCTTTAGCTCTTTCAGCGATGTGCTTTTAATGCCATCTATGCTTGTAAAACGACGGCCCTTTAAGGTTCTTTTTATTTTTGGAAATAGGAAAAAGTCGGCGGAATGTCTGGCGAATATGGAGGCTGGGGCATCGTTACAATATTGTTTTTGGCCAAAAATTCACGAACAAGCAATAAAGTGTTGTTGTGAAATTTTGCTGCCACGCGTTTCATACCCAAAACATTCGAAAAAATTTCATGGCATGAGCCAATCGATATGCCAACATCATCAGCGACTTCTCTGATTGCGATTTGGCGATCGTTCATAACCATTTCTTTCACTTTTTCCACGTTTTCATCGGTTGTTGATGTACTGGGGCGTCCGGGGCGTTCGTCATCTTCAACGTCTTTACGGCCATCTTGAAAACGCTTATACCACTCGTAAACTCTTGTTTTAATCATAGCAGATTCACCATAGGCCTTTGTTAACATTTCACACATTTTGTTTTACTTTTTTTATACAAAATTTGATACAAATTCTTTGATCCATTTCTTTTAACAAACGAAAATCGCCGAGCTTATAAAAACACGTCTAACCTTAGCGGCTGCCACAGACAAAGTAAACAATGAATACAGCTTAAAATTTTATCATCCTTCAGGGGCATGTATACCAACATAATAAAAAAAATTTTGGCGATCGGACTCTCCAAACCCGGGAAATTAAAAAATTCCCGTTATTTTATGAATACATTTCGTATATGCGGTAACGGATATCGGTCCGGGATAGTTGCGGCGTTTAATTTACGATAATCTCTGTAGATTCTCCACTCTCCGGTTTTGGTAGGCACCAAGTGCAGAGGAGAGGCGATATGGCTACAAGAAGGTTGACATATACCGTCCTGTATCATTTAGTCGAAAGCTTCTTTGGCAGCTTTATATTTCGCTGGCGGCAAACGACGAGCTCGCTCAGACATTGGAGTCTCTCTCGTCGTAATGTGATGCTGTATCTGATGTATTCCTTCTTTCCGCGGCGCGGTCATAGTTATCTCAATATATTCCTTCAAAAGGTCGCGGTAGACCGAATTTGAATCTATTGTAGAAAGTGAAGGTGTTTATGAGTTGCTAAGGAGTCCCTTAGAATGTAATGTCGTTTCTTTACCTAATAGTGTATTATAAGCTATATCGACTAAAAGCTTGTAGTGCTGCAAGAAATCTGCATCTATAATAGTTTGCGAAACATCTGCGACAACAAAATACCAAACGAATCTCCGTCGAAGGCCTAAATTCAACGTTACAATTTCGTTGCCGTAGGTATGGATCGAAGTTTCGTTTGCTGCATACAACTTAACTTCGGTAGGTTTTATCCAAGTCTGTGGCTTAAGCCTAGGAAGTATTGAGATATTTGTGCTTGAATCGACTAGGTATTTATGACCGTTACTACGATTTACTATGACAAGGCGATTTTTCTTAAATCTGCCATCCTTTATCGCCTCAACATTAAGCGGCGCTTTTAGTTTTCCGGCTGTTGACTTTTCTTGGACCATGTACACGGTAGTCGACATTGTCAAGATCTGTCACCAAAACGACTATGATAATAGCATACCCTTGTTCGTTATGTTGACGGTGACGGAAAGGAGATCTGTTGTTATTATTGTCTTTTCTGCTGCGAAGTGAACTCTCTTGTGATCTGTCGCGATATGAATTGTTTTGTGATCTGTCGCGAGATCTATACCGAGTTACCTCCTGTAACAGTGATTACATTATCTTTCGCAATTTATCGATCTGTTGTTGAATTTTAAGGTTGGTTTCACTGGTAAAAGCTTCGTTGCTTGGAGATACAGCGATTATATTTTGCTACTCATCTCCATAACCTTATCCACTTGACTTGCTAGTTTGGTTAAGTCCTGCACTTCGCTAACAGCTAAGATCGCTTTGACATTTTTAAGCAGTTGTCTAGGAACAGCAAGCGTTGCACAGAATCCATACATTGACCTGCTGCTAGAATTTTAAGTCGCTGCAATAAATTTGATGGTTTGTCCTCTCCGAAGTCTTGTCCACGGAGCAACTTCCTAATTTTCGACTCATTTAACTCGTTGAATGCGACAATTATACGTTTTTTAAACGTTTCGAATTTATGCTGTGCCGGAGGCGCTGACAGAATGTCTGTAACAAACGGCAGAGAAGTATTTTCTAGGTTCAAGAATGGATTTGGTGTCGTCAGAAGTAATTCTTGCTATAGCGAATGCTGGTTCTATTTGGCAAACCAAATTGTTGGATTGTCTTTCCAAAAAGGAGGAAGTTTTATGAACGAGGCTGCGTTAATCATTGTTTCGCTTGGGGTATTCTCTTGCGGTATTGCTGGAGTGATATCCCCCACGGCAGCTCGTTCCTCATTTTGTGTCTGATTTAGGTTATCTTGACTTGCACGAGACGGTGAACGATCTACAGGCATTTTTTTGTGAAAATATTTTAAATTCTTCTACGTTAGCCGGTCACGTCGGAGTCACCAGTGTAGCGGTTGGTTCCGCCTATGTTCGTTTATTTCCGAAGTGGGAGTCAAGTCTCCGATAATTCTTCTTGGAAACTAATTATACGTATTCAATAAAGTCAGGTTACGTACTCTTTACAGTAGAAGTTTTATATTTTACCTTCCTGAATGCAAGTATTTTCTTAAACATAACTCGCTGCAACCGACATATTTAGAAGTAAGTCTTTGTTTCTCATCTTATTCCTTCTGTGTGCCTAAAGTATTACTTCTGGACTAACTAACTGTCTAGATTATTCTCTAACAACTACTCCACTTTTCCGTTGGAAATATTAGGGGAATGAATTGTCCTTAGCTTGATGCCACAGTGGTTATTCTGGATGAGTGGACTGACGTCACGCAAGCGAAAAGGGAATTTATACGCCCGGAAGCTGACGTCACGCGCGCGGAAAATATTATGAACTGTATTACCAACTGTTCGCGCCCCTTCCAGCAGTCAGTAAACGGGGCCCAAGAGCGGATCATGTTCGATCGCTCTCTAAGCACGGCACTTTCCACGTTTGCCCGCAGCGATTCTCTTCATTTATTCGTGTTTGCTTGCCCGATTCGAGACGATCAGCTCCACCCCCCTCACACTCAAATAAACGAGGCTCCTCAGTAAAAGTGTCAGCCGATAAAACGACTGACAAATGGTAAAAAACAAACGGTAAAAACGGCTGACAAAATAGTAAATAAACGATAACTACTATTTCAAAAGTTTTTTACCGTTTTACTTACGTTTTACAAACGTTTATAATACATTTACGTATTAAGTATGTTTATATAATTCTTCATATAAAACGTCTTTTATACATGATAATATACCTTATGTGAAATACGGATAAAAAACAAAAAATGACCTGAGAGAAAAATGGGTTAGAACTATAGATCTTTCATATACCTGACATCTGCTGTCTCGATTAAGTTATTCATGTTTTTATTAAGCCATACTTTTATTAACCCTTTTAGCCCCGAGCAAGAGTATCGTATCTATGCGAAGAATACCGAGCCAATTTGACGAATTTGTTCAGGTTTGAGAAAAGCTCATAAAAACACATAAAAGCTCATAAAAATTATTTTAATTCTTCTGCAATGGATTAGACCGTTTATAACGTTTTATAAATTTAATTTCAAATAGTGCTTTCTCGAAATGCGAATAGTAAGACGCCCTCGGATACGCGATGATATATCATCATTGGCACTTTTCACAAGTGTTGCGAACGACGATATATCGTCATTCGGCACTAAAAGAGTTAACACCACTGTTTCAGCGATTCTACTAAGATGGTACCCTACTATAGTAAATGATCTTCAGTGAATAAGCGAGTTTCTCTCGACAGCTTCTCATGTTCGCTATCAAATACCAATAAATTATTATCATACTGCATACGAATTACACTATACATCTAAAAATATGGGAAAGAGGTCAAGCAAATAAATATACACAAATTAAAGAACGTATATTTATGTACTAATTGCTATATAGTTTTCTAATGCTGAGACCACTAATTGATTTTTACTAAATTTTACTTCTCATTACGGTGAAGTAATACTTATTGAAATATCATTTTATTTGTTAACAGTTTCATACATAATATCATTTACAAAGGTAAGTATATTCAAACAACCAACCCTACATGTAGCCAGTACGATATTCATAATTAAATAAGATGTTGGTGTTAGCGGATTTCGAATACGAACAGTTAGTCGATAATGTAAGTTTTTCAATTTTTTAATTAACCATACAGTAAAATTCTATCATCAAATTTCGAATCCGTACTGGAGAGAGGATAGTGATTTGTCTGTGCATAACACAAATTATGTTCCTTATTGCAAAAATTCTCAGTTAAAAACCTTTCATCAAGAAACATTAAAAAAAATATTTTATATTTATTTTTATACATTTTTTATTATATAAATTACTGAAAGTTAATATTTCTCTATTTACATACCTTTCTTCATTTACTTCTAAGTAATATTAGGGCGGCGATCCGCTATCGCGACGATGCTCATTTATTTTTACCTATGTTCGCAACAGTCCCTCTTCCGCGCAATTAACGGCTAATAAATGGGGCTCTGCACGGTAAAAAAACAATTATAACAACAAACAGTAGATACGACTAAACGAGAAGTAAAAACGGATGATAAACGGTAAATGAACGGGTGACGAACGCTATAAAAACGGCAACTAAATGGTTGACAAACGGTAAAAACAGTTCTCGAACAATAACCACATTTCTTAAGCGTTTTGTATTGAGCGTTTTATGTACGTCTTAGGAATGTTTATAATACAGCTTATGAAACGTTTTTGAACGTTTCTAAAATGTTACAAACGTTTTACAAACGTTTATAATATAGCTTAAAATACATCTTATATACGTGTGATTATGACTCATATATAACTTAGTAATAAGTACGAAGAATGTAAGAGAAATATAAATTTTTAAGATTGTAATATTTTTTATTAAATTGTATTATTTGTCAAGAATATCGTACACAATATCATTTAAAGCACATGTCAACAGTTCGCAGTCGTCAAAAGACTCGCACTCGAAATCTTTGTTGTCGCGTATCGCTTTAGTGGCGTAACTCAGGTCTGAGGGTTTAGACTCGTAATATACATCCGACAATATCATTCTGTTTTAAGAGGTTTACACAGTTTTTGAAATTTTTATGGCAACATTATGCGTATTTTCACGTAACCATGATTATATATGAACGATACAATGCTCGCGATAAATAACATATTCATTGTTTTTGATTCATTAAATATATAGACTTATTCAACAGATTAAGTTTTATAACTTTATCAAAATTGATTAAAAAAAAAATTCTGTCGTTAGTTCTCGAATCTATAACGGTGAAGAATGAAATTTAATTCACTTTACAAAATGCGTCAGCTAAATCCGGACAAATTCAATTTGAATTTTCTACCATATTTTATTTCAGCGCTAAGTTGGTATTTGTGTCCGAGTACAACAATGTTTCTGAACGAACATTATCTCAAAATGGCTAAACAATAAAGATCGAGCATGGAATATAATTGAAAAACGGCGATTATTGAAAGTCTTCGCGCTGGACAAACGTCAGCCGAAATAATTAAATTTTTCAAATATCCGAGATCGAGTTTACGAAGTTTCTGCTAAATATAAGATTTCGGAGAAGTCTGAAGAATGTTCCGCGAACTTTTGTCGAGGAAGAGCCATTCAAGGGAGAGGTCGGCAAGCACTCCGAAAGTTGTCTAAATGGCCCAAGAGCTGATCGCAGAAGACCCGGGGAAGTTTCTCAAGAAATTGGCCACAATTTTGATTGTAAAAGAAGCTACCATGCGCCAAATAGCTTCAGGGAGGACGTACATCTTTCAACAGGACGACGCACCAGCTAACATAAGACATTTGGTTTATAACTGGCTGTCGGACAACGTCGACATATTTTGGAGCAAATAGTTTTGACCTCCGAATAGTCCAGATTTAAATCTGTTGGACTATGGAACGTGATTGAAAGGGTCACTAACAAGTTCGAGACATCCTAATGTGGCATCTCTCCAGGCCGCTATTGAAGCAGCATTTTTTAATATGAACAAACTGGCGTTGCAGAGAATGTACAATCGCTTCAGGCACAGGATCGAGGCAATATTTACGACAAACGGTTGTTACATTGAGTAATTTTTGTCTATAGCGGTTCCACAAATGACAGGAAAAAAGGTTTTTATTTAATTTTCTACGAGTGGTCAATAAACTTATATTAAATAATATTAAATTAGATAAAAATATATTGTTTATTTTGTCCAGATTTAGCTGACGCACACTGCATATGTCTCTCGATGTTTGCACGTTTCTTGGATTAGCGCTTTCCACTTTGAAATAGGCAGTATTAGTTAATTACCGCGGTTGTCATCAAAGGCAATTTCTACAAACGATACAGGTCCTACGCTGGTCTCGATTTCTAAATATTTCAATGATATGAATTTTATAAGGCGTATTTCCTCTTTAAAATATCAGCTGTTCGATGCGATATGAAAGTTGAATTAGGAGGATATAAAAAAATAAAACTAAACAATCAATTTTTTAGAAAAAAAAATATATAAATAAATCATAAAAATATATTATAAATTACGACTATCACATTTATTATTCTTGCACGAAGATGCTTCGTCTTCTTTGACCGGAAGATGATAGTTCATACGGTTAGCGTTCTCTTCAGCACCGATAATACACATCTGACAGCTTTGTCGTTTTTGCAGAGCGATTGATGTAATAACGCGTATTAGCTGCTTAAAATATGGACAATTCCCCATCCATTGAGTTTTTCTTGACATGATGTGGCATCGTAACTTCCCTACCTAATTTTTTGTGAAGAAAAGATGTGCACACCTTGTTAGGAATCAAGCACATTTGACTGATGGAAATTTGTTGATAAGGGTCGTGAAAGAAGATACTTAGCGTAGTTTCCGCATATAGATTTTTAAAGTTAAATGGTCGTGAATCATTTTAGTTGCCGTTTTTCTACCATTCATCAACTGATATTTACCGTTTGTCATCGGTTTTTTACCTTTCGTTTAGCCGTTTGTACTGAAGAGGGACCGTCGCGAACACAGATGGAAATGATCGCGGATCGCCACCCTAATATAACTTAGTAATAAATGAAGAAAGTAATGTAGATGAATGAAGAAGTATGTAAATTGAGAAATATTAAATTTCAGTAATTTATATAATAAAAAATTTATAAAAATAAGTATAAAATATAAAAAAAAATTTTTTTGATGAAAGGTTCTTCACTGAGAATTCGTACAGTAATGAATATAATTAGTATTATGCAGAGACAAATCATTATACTCTCCAGTACGGATTCGAGATTTGATGACGGAATTTTAATGGATGATTAATTAAAAAATTGTAAAACTTACATTATCTACTAACATTTCGTATTCAAAACCTGCTACCACCAACATCTTATTTAATTATGAATATCTTACTGGCCACATGTATGGTTGGTTGTTTGAATATACTTACCTTTGTAAATGATATTATGTATGAAACTGTTAACAAATAAAACGATATTTCAAGAAGTATCACTTCACCGTATTGAGAAGTAAAATGTAATAAAAATCAATTGTTGGTCTCAGCATCAGAAAACTCTATACAGCAATTAGTACCCAAATATATATTTTTTAGTTTATGCCTATTCTGTTGCTTGATTCTTTTCCCATATGTTTAGATATATAGTGTAATTCATTTGCAGTATGATAATGGTTTATTGATATTCGATAGCGAACATAAGAAGCCGTCGAGAGAAATTCGCTTATTCATTAAAAATCAAATTGTAGGGAAGCATCTTAATAGAATCACTGAAACAGTGGTGTTAATAAAAGCATGGATTAATAAAAACATGAATAACTTAATCGGGACAGCAGATGTCAAGTAAACGAAAGAGTTCCAGACTTTCTTTCTCTCAGGTAATTATTCATTTTTTATCCTTATCTCACATAAGTCCACGAAATTCCAAGAATTTCATAATACCAGACATATGATTACGTATAAAAGACGTTTTATATGTGGAATTATATAAACATACTTAAGATGTAAAGTGTATTATAAACGTTTGTAAAACGTAAGTAAAACAATAAAAAAATTCTAAATAGTAGTTATCATTTATTTATCGCTTGGTCAACCGTTTTTTTGCCGTTTGTTTATTACCATTTGTCAGCCATTTTACCGGCTGACGTTTTTAAGGAGAGGCCTCGTTTACTTGAGTTGGAGCGGAGGGTGGGGGTGATAACCGCGGGTTGGTAATGAAAGTTAATAACAATAAGGAGAAATGTTTTCTCTCTCTCACTATGTTTTTCGGCAACCCTTTTCTGCAGAATTATCTCACATGTTCCGAAAATTCTCGTAACTCACCGCTAAATATTGTTATGTCCTGGAAGCGGATGTATGCAACAAACATCGTTTATTAGCGCACTCGCGAGGCCTAAACGTACTGGTCCGGAGAGTTCCATTACTCCGATCGCTGATCGTACGTTAGGTGGTCCATTATTTAGGTCAAAGAACTTAATTTCTTTACCTGGGATAGGACCATATGACAGTGGAGAACAAGGACAATACAGTGTGTACTCCGGGCACCGTTCTGACGCGTGTCGACATCGAGATGCATCAGATTCTTAACTCCACGGTTTTCGGAGAAACTCGAGAAAAATGTCGATTATACAGAGAAGTGCTTGTTATATATACTTTTTCCGAGAGTAGCGCCGAGCACGCCACAAGAAACAAAGACAACGGCAACGACGATGGCGTCACCGATAGTGACAATGACAGAAACGAAGAAAATGCGCATCCTGATGACGAAAATCTCACAAATGCTAACACGGAGGATGAAAGCGCTGTTGTTGAAGATATTTCCAACTTGCAAACCGGCGTCGCGCAAGTTTGAGCGTTTCCTCGCACGCGTACGCCAGTGCAGACGCGCGTCTTCACCATAACCGTGAGCAGAAGAGCGTCGGAAAAATATTAAGTAGAATGCCAAAGAGTCATCGTGCCAAATCCTGCAAGTTGTTATCGCATTTGTGCGATGTAGCGATGCCTGGTAGAAGCTGAGACAGAGAGGGAGAGAGGGACGAAAGAATTTTGAGGGAGTCAAATATCGTCAAACTCCTGAACGACGTAGCGCGTGAGGGGAAAACAGTAAGAGCTAAAGCGAGAGCTCGATTCGCATGGTTCCTGCGCGATGTAGGCATTCTACCTAAATTTTTGGGAAATCCGGAATTACTAAAAGACGATATAGAAGAGAACAATACGGAAAAGAGCAATTTTTCCACAGCTTTGAAAGAAACGCTTCCAAGAGCAACCAGCATCCCTATCCTTCGCACACTAGCCAACTCGTATCCAAGCGCGCAATCGACAAGACGTCTTCCGAGCACGTGATCACGAGAAGAATTTCGGACGAACTCTGTTTGCAGTTTTCAACCAGGGTAGAAGTAAGACACGAATAAACAGAAACGTTTCTAAATCAACTAATAAAAGACATATGACCGATTGGAACTAGTTGGAATTGAGCGTGGTTTCTTTGTCGAGAGCCACCAGCGGCAATCGACTATCGTTACCTGACGGACCAACGGGGCAACGCAAGATTGGAGAGACATTTCTATTTGAGGATTGTGAAGGTGTTCGCGTCCGAGCAACATTTTTAACCTGCGATCAGTATCGACATAAAACAAGAGTGATCGACGACGTTTTCAAATCTGCGAACAAAAGACGTCTGATCAATAGGAACACACTGAAATGAAGGACCTCGCGAACTTCTACTATAATCCGCCGCATTATGTGAGATACTTGGCGACGGAAAATCTCCCGCGCGTGGTCGGTCCTTTCTTCGCGCGTGACGAAATTGTTCGCTTGAGTCGCAGGATGCGTACACTCTCCACCGACCAATACTACGTATATTCCCGCGCTTGCATTACAACGTCACTAGTATTGACGATCTATGGGAAGCAAATTGGTTCGAACTTTGTGAATTACAACGAAAGCTATCGCTATCTACTGACGATTATCGACGTATCAGCAATTTCGCCTGGAAACGATGGAACCGATACGCGAGAAGATGGGCAACGCAGTGACGGAGACCTTCCGTCGTGTTCTCTCGAGAAATGGAGGCCGAATACCAATCTGCCTGCAGACTGACAGAGGCAAAAGTTTCTCGGTCAAACGATTCAAAACTTTTTAAAATAAAAACACCTATGTTTCAAACAGCTCGTAATCTCAATATCAAAGCTGCTGTAGTCGAACGTTTCAACAGAACACTCATGGAACGTTTATGGCGTTGTTTCACGCATAAAAATTTGCATCGCTATATCCATATTTTGCACGACGTTGTACACGCTTACAACCACACATGCCATTCCATTGCCATCAAGATGCAACCGACTTGCGTCACTTTGGAAAACGTTGGAAAACTTGCATCGTTCATGAAAACACGAACCGTCGATACCACGGCATCGATGCTCGCGAGCGAAGGAATCATAATCGGCGAGCTAAATACAAAGTTGGTGATGTGTTACCTGCTAGTACGGTAAAAGGTACCTTCGAGAAAAGATACGAGGCTAATTGGAGCAAGGAAATGTTTCTGATTCTTCGAATTCTTGAGTGGTAAAATCCTCGCGTATACGAGTTAAGCGATTTGTCGGGCGAAGTCATTGACGGAATATTCTACCAACAAGACCTAACTGCTGTAAATAAAAAGTTACAAGAAGAGACATTTATTGTCTACTAGGTGATACAAAGCAGAAGATGCGGAAACGCTAAAGAGTTGTTCGTTAGTTGGTGCGGATACCCATCTAAATTCAATTACAGAATACACGCTTTGAATCTGAAATCACTGCCGAATCATAAGGAGGGAAAAATTTCTTGTAATTTTTTCGAGCAACAATAGCATGCGCTACTTTCCGGAAAATATAACCACTGCGTTTATCACAGAATTGCTGCAATAAGTTAACCTGCAAGGACAATGGGAAGTCACCCTCACTGAAATTCAGTTTTCTTATAGTTTCTCGCACATTCGCACGGGTGAGGGAAGGATCATATATGTCGGTACCACGCTAAAAGGAGGAGAGAAAGCACCGAAAGTCGGTGTTGCTCACGTAACATCGGGCACTTACGATAATTTATCAGATCTGGTACAAGCTATAAACACCGCGTTCGAGGAAATTCACCTGGACTTTAAAGCGCAACTAGATTCGTGATGTTGTGGAAAGGTTTTCATTCCTATCAAGTGCAATAATGTTATGTGTCATTAGACGTATCATGTAAAATTTTCCGACAAACTCGCTCGTATACTCGGGTTCGATTTGCATAAAAAGCGTGAAAAACTCGTATATCCCAACGTTTTGAATATTGAAATTATATTATAGTGCCCTATTTCGGATCCAGTACCTAACAGACAGCAAGTCGGTTCCGAATTATTTTACAGGATTTCTCCGACAATACGAATACTCGAGATTGATAAGTCGGGTAGTGTGGCGCGTGGTGGCCCCGATAAACTCTTCGTTTATTGAAACATATGCGAGCCTTATGTAACGGGAGACGTGCAAACACCTCTATTGATTTTCTATGGCTTTTAAACCTCGCGCGCGCTCCTCTCTTTTGTATTTTCATGCACTCACTGTTTCTCAAAAAACAGCGTTAGATAGAGCAGTGCTAGCGATCAAAGCGCTTCTCATAGTTTAGGTTAGTCTGAGCTCTCGACTCACCGCGGCAGCGTCTCGTCACATTGGATGAGAATCCTTGTGCGATATTCTTCTGTATCTAGACTCCGTTATGTCTCAATATAATTGTATCTTTGCTCTAAGTGTGTCGAACTGTAATACCTCAATATCCTCTTCTTTGGGTAGTACCGCTCGATTATGCAGCCGTTAAATACGCATTTGGTTGCAACGTTATGAAGAATTTCTCAACCCCTAATTATTAGTAATACAAATAAGTTTCCGCCGTTTTCAAAAGATGGTTCCACCGACAAGATTACTTTGAAATCGTCAGATGTAAAACATCATATAGAAAGTTTGGACACCTGGCAACAACATAACCTTAAAATACTATTGACTTTGTATTAGCAGTATACATTTTTTCGTTCGAAAATGTCGAGTTTTGTACCGAATAAGCGTCATTTGCGGGAAGTTTTGATTTATTTCTTTCATTTAAAGAAATCTGCTGCTGAGGCGCATTGGTCGCTTGTAGAAGTTTACGGTGATGCTGCTTTGAGTGAGAGAAGTTGTCGTGAGTGGTTTCAAAAGTTTAAAAACGGCGAGTTTGACGTGGAAGATAAAGAACGCGAAGGAAGGCCAGTAAAGTTTGAAGACGCTGAGTTAGAGGCATTATTGGACCAAAACTCATGCCAAACTCAAGAGCAGCTCGCAGAAAACTTGGGAGTGACTCAACAAGCGATTTCAAACCGTCTCAAGACCATTGGTATGGTACAAAATCAAAGAAATTGGGTTCCGCATGAACNAGCTCACGCCCTGGTTGAGCAGCACTTCACTTCTTACGAAAAAGCAAAAATTGGGTCGATTCATGGGTATCCTCAAAAGATGAAGAGTTTTTTCGACGTGGCATCCGAATGCTGCCAGAAAAATGGCAAAAAGTAGTTGTTAGTGACGGACAATATTTTGAATAAAATGTAACGTATATTTTTTTTACAATAAATTGATAATTTTTATTAAAAAAAACGGCCGAAACTTATTTGTATTACCAATATATCCCTCTGTGTATAACGCGTTTTCACACGATAGATGTAGATATAAGAGATCATTTGGGTGAAATAATTCCATTAGAATTCAAGATTCTGACGGTGACATTAAGGGGAGATATACACATAGAAGCCGGAAAAAGATCATTTTTTGTGAATTTTTTCAAGGAAAATTATTTGAAATTTCGGATTGGGGTTTTAATTATCTAAAAGTATATACATTAAAAAATATATTTATTTTTTTTAGTTAAAAATAGCAAAAATTTACAAGAATATTGAATGATACTTGAAGCACTGTAAAAACACGGTACCCACTGGCGTTTCTTCAAAAATCATCTGAAAAGAAAAAACCAAAAAGATTATTAAAATAGATACTATAATCTAGTACTTGTCATAGGCGATTTTGAAAATATCGATTTATGACAAAATGGCGAACGTCTGAACATAAAGGGTGATTTTTGGGCCAAAAATTAATTATTACTTTGCCTATAAAACAAAAACTAAGTAACGGAAAAAAAATCCTATGACAAGTACTAGATAATTGTGTATAGAANCCTATGACAAGTACTAGATAATTATACTAGATAATTAATAAAGTATAGAATAACCAAAAAAAACCTCAAGGCAATCGGTTCATTGGTTTTCGAGAAATTTTGGGTACCGATTTAAAAAACGTGGTTTTGAGAAAAACTTTTTTGAAAATTTGGGAATGAATTAATCATGAAATTTGTCAACTTACATGGAATTATCGATACCAGGCCCATAGTGTAGGTCTTCTTCGGTCAACGGAATATTCATTTCTTCTAAATTTTGTTGTCGGCGCCGTATTCGACCTTCTTTTATCTGCTCTTGCGCTTGCAGCTCGGCTTTCGCAATGCGAGTTTCGTCTTCTTCTGCAGCGTACAAGTGTGCTCCTGAACCAACTGATATTCCCAACACGTTCATAATTTCCAATAATGAGGTGACACCATTGTTGAACATGCATATTGCCAGAAATGCAGTAATGTTAACGATTTCGGCCCCGCTGTTCATCGTTTTTGGAGCTATCTTCCAAATCAGTTGGTTGAAACTCTCATTGGAGTTTTGGGTATATCCGCGAATACAGCGTTCTAACAATTTGTCATTGTTGAGGTTTTTGTATATTGGTTTAATGACATCTAACACCTCTTTTGGCAATGCAGCATAATCGTGACGGAAATTTTTCAGTTTATTTGTAGCTTTCGCTTGTTGCCACTTGCACCACGATTCGGGGCCTTCTGGACAGAAATGATGCTGAGGCTTGCTGTCTGTTGAGCTGTAATGGTAGAATGTTGCCCATATCGCTTAATATTTGTTCACTAACGAAAATTCACTAAAACGCACAGTTGCACAAACAACAAGCTACTGAAAACGTGTCTACTTCTGGCAATGAATAACAGCCATCTGATATTTCCGTTATACCTGGAGTCAAGCATGCTACACCTGTCTAGTATGCCTAAAAACACAAACAATTGAATCACAAAATAAGTCTACGCCTTTTGTTCGAAGGGTCACTTGCCGTTACCTGCCTGTCGCCTGTCGGTTCGGCGCTGTAAAACACGTTTCACCGTCTCGGCTGTAACTGGCTTATTTATCGAAATACTACTTTACCGTTTTTACCTGATATTCTAATGACCTCAAACTTCAAGGAAATGCAAAAAAAAATCGATTTTTTCGACCATTTAGGTGTATATCTCCCCTTAAAGTTTAGACGCTACGATTAAAGAAACGTTAATCGCTGTTTACCATGTATTATGTCCTGATATCTAGAATATTATGAATCTGAGGGCCGAAATCGCGGCGGAGGAATACGTTGCATTCTCAAAGGTTTGAAGGTTCTCTGTATCGCGCGGTCATGGTATCAACAGCTTTTATGGCGAAATTTTTATACACCCTTATTTAGCCAGCGGGGCCCGCACCTTCGATAAGGAGGCACTACGCACGGGGATTAATATAATCGAGGACGATGAAGCTGACATACCGTTGAAAGTCGTGGTTAAATCAAATATCAAGGAATCGGGCGCGAACCTCAAGAAGAAAGCTGGGGAAAGAATAAGAAAGCTGATGGAGTGTTCCGGATATACAACTTCCGCGAAATTTACGAAAACTTATTTTCCTCTCGGAGCGCTTGCCGGTTATATCGCCAATTCACCCGTACGCAATCGGTTGACTGGTAAGAGCGGTTCTTAATTCGGGAAAAACAGAGTTTGTCGGAGAAGTGCATTGTCAAGGAAGTCGAGTAAAAAGCTGTCGAAGAAGCGAACGAAGAAGACTAGAAAGCACAAGAGTGGAATCATCATACGTTGCTGAGTTATCAAAAATCGCAGCGTATCGGACATTTTCTCTTATCTTAAATACCCATTTCCAAGTTATGTCATTTCTTCACACTCATTCCAGCGAGTGTCTAAAAAGTGAAGTTGATCTTTTCTCTCTGCTGCTTACGCAAACCAGTATCGGGAGTTCGCAATGGATCTATTACAAACCGATGCCCTCTCTCACAGATGACGTTCTCATCGAATTGGTTGTACCCGGTCACGGAGAAAAATACATAGACCTTACTCATACTATACTGTCGCTTTGCATACGCGTAGAAACACCTACGAAAACCGTCGCCAGCCCTGCTATAAAAATAGGCCCTGTGAATCATCTGTTGCATTCGATATTCAATCAGATCAACATATATTTCAATCAAAAATTCGTCTCTCCCCCAAACAACGCTTACGCGTACCGTGCATACATAGAGACGTAATTAAATTATTCTTTACCGGCAAAAACCTCTCATCTGACTCCGTGCCTGTGGTACGCCGATACACCAGGCTCTATGGATGCTATGCCGAAAGCGCAAACTTCACATCACGGGCTAGACTGACCCTGACGTTATACGAAGGTGGTCCCTGAAGTACCCGACCTGACCTAGAAATGGCGGTAGTTGTTTGAAAAATATCACTGTATTAGAAAGTACACAATCTGTAAAGCATATGTTTCAAGTTTGAAGACGCCAAGTTGTTTAGTATTTGTTTGGCAGCCATCAATAGTGAACGTTTTCAGTGAATTTGTGAAAATGGAGAAAATTGGTCATCGTTATATGATATAATACTTTTATTTGAAAGGCCTCAGACCAATATAAAAGCTGAACTGGATTCTACTCTGGGTGAGTCTGCTCCTTCGTTTACAACAGTAAAATATTGGGTAGCAGAGTTTAAACGAGGCCGTACGAGCTGCCAAGACGAGCATCGCAGTGATCGACCAAATGAGGTGACGACTCCAGAAATGGTGAAGAAAATCTACAAAGCGGTACTGAATGATCGTCGACTGAAAGTGCGCGAGCTAGCAGACATAGTAGGCATTTCAAAAAGTGCGGTACATCGCATATTATTTGAAAATTTGGACATGAGAAAGCTGTGTGCAAGATGGGTGCCGCGTTGGCTCACACTCGAGCAAAAACAGTGTCGTGAAGATGTTTCAATTGAGTGTTTAGCCAAGTTTCAATTGCTACCTCATGCACCCTATTCGCCAGATTTAGCCCCCTCGGATTATTTTCTATTCCCAAACTTGAAAAAATGGCTCAGTGGTCAAAGATTTTCCAACGATGAAGTGATGTGGGCAGTTAATGGCTATTTTGAGGAGCAAAACAGTTCTTATTATAAAAAGGGTATCGAACTTATTGAACATCGCTGGAAAAAGTGTATAGAGCTGAAAGGAGATTATGTTGAAAAATAAATACATTTTTTTCCAAATTTTTGTGTTTTCTTTGTTGGGTCGGGTACTTCAGGGACCACCTTCGTATATAAGAAGGACGAATGTTAGATTCGGATATATTATCACTGCAATGTTCTTAACCCAGAAAAATTTTTCATCAATGGTGTCGAAATGTGAATAAGACTGACTCGATCAAAAGATTTCTTCTCATGGAGACGAATACCAAGTCGAAAATTCGTATTCTAAACGCTATGTTGCTAGTCAGAAAAGCTAGACAAAACCCTGGTATATTATTCGCCCACGCAGGAATGTTGACCAAGACTATGGCAAAATATTGTCATGGGTACTTCGGGAACTACAAATTTCTTTTTTTTTTATATATGATTGGGAACCAAACTGACGTCGGTTAAGCATTATCGTGAAAGGGATAATATTACGATGGATCGCCATTAAACGCGCCGTGTTTCTCAACGTATCTGTCATCTCTTCCGCCTTCATGTAAGGTGTATAGTTTTATATCCTGGGTACCCCAGGAGCAACAAATTCCTTTTTTATGATCAGGAAACGGGTGGATTTGGGTAAGTGCTATCGTAAAAAGGATATGATTATACGCCACTAAATGCGTCATGAGTTTCCTAACACGTCCTTGATGTTACTAGGTGTACCGGTATGAAGTGAGCGTTTTTTTGTGAAATCAAAACACTATTTTTTAATGGGAAAGTAAAAAACATTTTATTCAAAGTATTGGCCATTGCTAGTTACACATTTTTCCCATCTTTCAGGCAATTTGTGGATTCCACGCCAATAAAA
>NW_014556579.1:0-7345 GCF_001313825.1 Dinoponera quadriceps
AATTTTCGTCTTGGCAAAGTTTAAATTCCTTTATACAGTCCAGCCCTAGCAACAGATCCTCTGTGAATGATTTGCTTTTGACTATAGAAAATGAAAATTTCTTTTCTACAATATATTCTATATTTTCACCGGAATAGTGATAATACCTTCTGATTTAAAAGGTTCTGTCATTGTTTTTATGTTCTCACCTCCACTTATTATCTTTTTGTCTACTTTAAGTTTTTTCTAGAATTCATAATTCGTTAGAGAAATATTAGCTCTAGAATCATAAACGCCAATTGCCGGTCTATTATTAATTAGTATTCTTAGTTTAATAAGTGGGGAGACTATGCGTTTTTTGCTTCTTCGGTTTGAGATACGGCTTCTTGAACTTCCGTATTATTTGCCACTTTAATTTTCTCATTTTTATTCAACCTCAGTGTTTGATCTTTTGACCGGCAAAACTTCTCTGGATGAAATCTGTTTGGGTAGCCTAATTTTTCACAATGCTGACATGGTTCATATTGTGGTTACCTTTTTCTCTTCTCATAATCTTCGTTTTGTTTTAATTTCTGATTGGTATTTAGCCTATTGTTTATGTGCCCCATCAATCTCAGTTTAGACATCAAAACTTCCATATTTATCATATTTTTCTCATTTAATTTATCCTGGATGAATTTTGTAAGCCAACAATTATAAAGTTTATCTGTAAAGTTTATGGTGAGTTCTGGATCTGCTTCCATCAGTAAACTTCTCTTTTTCATTGCAAATTCCGAAAGTGATCCATTTAAAAATTTGAAGTTGTATGCATATGTAATATCTGTCCACGACCTTCCCCCAAATGTCTCTATAAAAGAATTATTCCAGAATTCCCAGGGGTATGTTAAGGAATTTGTCCTCAAGAAATTCATAAACCAATCCAAGGCCGGCCCCTCCATAAATAATCTCATGGCTTCGGAATATTTTGTTTCTGATATTTCCAACCGTTGACATTCCTATACAAACAATTTTAACCAAGATTTAACATTCACCTTTTCCCCATTGAATTTTTCAATCACCACATTTTTAGTAATTGTACTCATGGCTTTTTCTTTTGAAATCACTGCCGCAGCGGCCGGTTACATGACCTCCAAGGTTATGTTTGTGGCCTTTTCTAAGTACTTATCATTAAATACAATGTTATCCAAATAGATTTCTTGCAGTTCATCTGAGAGTGAAATTACTACATTACGATATTTAATTTAATTTTATTTCGAGTGGTTAAACTCTTAACCACTCTCTGCACCACCGGTGTTTGGAAAAGCTTGACATGGTGTGTGCTTGTTTGTTCATGAGGGGGAAATAAAAATTTTTCCGGTTGGTGTATCAGTTGAATCGTTTTCACTTTAACTACTGTCGTACGGACCTCTGCAGCCTCCGAGCTGAAGTGAAATCTTGCTTGTATTCCTGTCATACTTATACCGATTTTGTGTTGATTTGTAAGTCTCGAAATCAGAGTCTTAGGAGTCACCGAGGCGATTGGGAAGTTAGGTGAAAATTCTATTCAGACACGTGTTGATGTAGTAGAAATACTGTAATTGAATAACCACTTAGACAAATCAGAATTACAATCAGAATAGTCGATAAGACTGATTCTCACCTGAATTTACACAAATGCCGATTACCCGTTTTATTCCAATAATACTCTAACACAATCTCAATAACTCTTTCTTCGAGCAGAGCCTTTCGCTCCTCCCCCCTCAGCGGTGTTGACCGCAACCAAGTTTGGCGGGAACGTTCAAACTTACATAAATAAAATAAAATAAATAAAATAAATAATTAAATAAATAAATAAATAAACAATATAAAATGAAATAGAAGAAAATAACAAAAATTAGCAACAAAAAACGTAAATGTTAAAAATATCTAAAGAAAGAAAAAAAAACAGAGAAAAAGACTTGAAAAAAAACGCAAGTATAAAAAGAAGGTTATGCCGTCGTTTTACATATATACCACGAATCATTAAAAATATTAAGATACAAATATTTGAAAATAAAAAGAACCAAAATGCAAAAGAAAAACCAAAAAAAATTTGAAAAAAAAACTTAGAAAAAAAGCAATAAGTAGAAGAAAAATAAGTTGTCGTTTTATATCTATCACGAATTAATGATAAAATATGAAGCAACAAAAAGAGTAAAGTTTAGAAAGAGCGAAAAAAAAAACAAAATAGAAACTTTTAAAAATCTAAAAAAAAATTCAAAACAAGATGGAAATAAATAACATAAATAAATAGGTAACAAAAAAATATGTAATATTTCAATTTTTGAAGAATTAGAAGCCCGAAAGCAAGAATGACCGTTAGGTTTTTAAGGGATACCGGCTGTAATTTTCGAACGAGTGATGTTAGGGGGGTGGGGTTGTGTTCATTAGGAAGCCTGAAGAAAGGGGCATCGGTCCCCGCACTCCCTATATATTACACAGGCCCACAAAAAAAATATCGTTCGCCCTAGACCAGACCACCTGCGCTATATGTTTTTGGGCTCGCTGAATCCGAATCTGGACTCAGAATTATCAGATAAGCTAAGGTGTCTTCAGAATTCAGCAAAAATTCTGAAAAATTAGACTATTTCGTATAGTAGAAAATGTTATTTATTCGAAAAGGCAAAAGTATCATGTGCGCGTATAACACAATATAAAATTAATATTTTTGGGCCCACTGTAGTTTGAGTGTGGTGTCTGAATCATCAGATCTGCCCAGGTTCCTTCATAATTCAGCGGAAATCCTGAAAAATTCACAGTTTTCAAATGAGAAAAATTTTAAACCTTAGCATTTATTTTCATAGTAACGTAATCTCTCGTTTTCGCGTCTTTCTGGATTCAAAAGATCGCCTTAGCGGATTTACGTTTTATTCCTTTTTGAACATCTTCTCTTTTTAGATACCAGCAAAAATCGGTCATCATATTTACGTCCCACCTTTCTTGGTATCGTTTCTCCATTTCTTTTATATCTTGGTGGAGTCGTTCACCTTGTTCTTCACTGAAATCGCCAAGATTAGCAGGAAAGTAATCTAAATGTGAATGGAGAAAGTGCAACTTCAGATTCATTAAGCAGCCTAATTTTTCGTAGCTTTTAATCAATTTTTCTACCATAATTTTGTAATTTGAACTTTTGTTATTGCCTAAGAAGTTTTTAACAACTTTCTTGAAACTAAGCCAAGCAGATTTTTCCTCTTTAGTCATTCTATTAATAAAGTTCTCATCCTTCTTTAGAGTACGTATTTAACGTCCATCGAAAATTCCTTCTTTCAACTTAGCATCTGATATATTAGGAAATTGTCGCTGTATATATTGAAAACATTTGCCTTTTTGTTTAATGCTTTCACAAACTGTTTCATTAAACCAAGTTTAATATAAAGAGGTGGAAGGAGAACTTTTGTTGGTTCTACTAATGTCTCGTGTAAAATATTTACAGAACCGGGTTCTAATTTTTGCCTCTCTGGCCATTCACTTTTTTATAATGGTTATCTCTATCTCTACTATCCCATAGGCACATGAAACAAGGATACTTTGTATAACCTGATTGTTGACCTAATATTATATACATAATTTTGAGGTTACCACATATTTTCCAGTTATGTTTTGCATACTTTATTTTTTCTAGAACCATCTTTATGTTTGAATATTCTTCTTTCAAAGTAACGGAGTGAGCAATGGATACTGGTGCGAATTTGCTCGAATTATGAAGCAAAACAACCTTCAAACTTCGAATAGAAACATCAATAAATAATCTCCAATCTTCATCTTTGTAGCAATTCAGTTTTAGTTCATTCATCAATCCTTTTACATCCAAATAATATACTAAGTCTTCCTCTTGCTTAAAGAACTTCCGGAACTGTTGATCTCTTGTTCGATAAAAGCTACTTTTGGTCTCTTTTTCTACCATTCCTCTGTTTTTCAAATCTGATGCTAATAGTTCAGCTGCTTCTTTTGATAAACCCAAATCTCTTACAAGATCATTTAATGCTTTTTGTGAATATAAACGGACTGATTTGCTGACGTGGCTGGATGTAATGTATTCATCACTTTGGATCTCTCCACTTGTTTCAGATTCATCTGAATTTTCGTCCATTGACAGTTGGTCTATCATTGAGGCTATTTCATCTTGTACTACTGCTGAGGTACTAGTACTTCCTTTATTTGTAGCTGTCGATTGCTTATTTTCGAAAGCAATTGAAGCTCTAGTTACGCTTGAAACTTTAGGATATACGATTTTTGAACTTTTTGTTCGATTGTATCCTTGTACATCAGTTAAACAAATGTAACAATCTTCTTTGTTTTTTAACTTCTCCCATGTTGTCGGTGTATTCAATCTCTTATTTTTATTTTCAGGTTTATGTCGAATAAACATAGTATTGCAACTACTACAAACAATGATTGGAGCACATTTGGACTTTTTATCGCCATATGAAATTTGAAAATATTCTTCATAAAGCTTTTGTAATTTTTTAGAGAAATTTTTTTGATTTCTGTCAAGCGTATCATTTCCACAAATCTAACAGAAGCAATTGACGCTTTTGTTGCATTCATGATCTTGAATTGAGTCACACAGAACTCTTGAAGTATTAGAAGATTGTTTTTTGTAATGAGCCATGATGTTGTATAAAAATCCGCATGTTAGGAATCCTGGTCCGATCGCAGGTGAGTCCACCGTCCTAGGGGTGATAACCCTCATATCTCCTTAGGTCTAAGTGTGAGGGCTTTTCGACTTTGACGAGGATAATGTCAACTCGTCGTCCAATACACTATGGTTTCAATCTTAAAGAAAGGAAATCGTGGATTGACCTTGGTTAACCATCGTCATCGACCGCGTAATCTAATATTCAAGCAAAAGAAGTTTTATTGTCTATTTGGTGGGATATAAATGGTGGAGTATGATACATTATGATATATTATGAGTTGCTATAATTTAGTTAAACAATTAATGCTTAGTATTATCAGCAAAAGTTCATTCGTTTGTAAGTAAGAGTGGAAAAGACCGTTAACTATGCCGTGGAATATGACGTCATTTTGTAGCACGATAACGCTCGGCTGCACGTGCAGTTGAATCTCTTTACGCACCTAATGATTACAAAAATTACAAGTATTGCGAAAACACTATCTTTTGCTGAGAATTAAAAATATGAATAACTATATAAGGTGGTAAACTTAGTTCCTGCAGTTTTTTGTTTAAAAAACTCATTTATTTCGACATCAAAAGCAAAAAATACATTAACCGAAGTATTTTCCCTCTCTAGCTATACATTTTTCCCATTTTTCGGGCAACGCGTAGATTTCGCGACGATAGAACGATTGGTCTTTTGATGCAATACATTCGTCGATCCATTTTCGCACATCCTCGTAATTTCTGAAGTGTGTATCCACCAAGCCGTGCTGCATCGACCGGAACAAGTAATAGTCCGAAGGAGCTAAGTCTAGTGAATACGCTGGGTGCGGGAGAACTTCCCACTCGAGCTGCATCAGTGTTTCTTTGACAGCTTTGGCAACGTGTGGTCGAGCGTTGTCGTGCAAAAGCATGACTTTACGTCGATTGCTGGCTAGTGCTGGCCTTTTCTCCCACAATGCTTCATTCAGACGGTTTAATTGTGATTGATATCGATCCCCCGTGATACTTTCGTTCGGTCTCAATAGCTCATAATAAACGACGCCGTGCATATCCCACCAAATGCAAAGCATTGCTTTGTGGCCATGAATATTTCTCTTTGGTGTGGATGTTGATTGTTGGCCAAGGTCTACCCATGATGTTCTTCGTTTAGGATTATCGAAGTATATTCATTTTTCATCGCCAGTCACTATGAGCCACAAAAAACTTTTCTTTTTCTGCCTGGCGAGCAGAGAAATAGAGATGTTTAAGCGATTCGCAATGGCATTTGCGGTTAATTCGTGTGGTACCCATTTTCCCTCCTTTTAAATTTTTCCCATTGCATGTAGACGTTTGGAAACAGCCATCAGAGTAACATTTAATGCTGCAGACAATTCTTGGAGCGTTTGAGTAGAGTTTTCGTCCAATAATGTCTGCAAATCGGTGTCCTCAAACTTTTTCGGTTGGCCTAAGCGTTCTTTAACATTGACATCAAAATCACCAATCTTAAATCGCTGAAACCATACTTNGCAATTTTAAATAGCTGAAACCATACTTGGCATGTTTTTTCCGATGGAACATAATTGCCATAAGCTTCGAAAAGCAATTTATGAGCTGCAGCTGCAGTTTTTTTTAAGTCAAAGTAATGAAGCAGCACATGTCGAAAAAACAACTTATCGCGTTCCATATTTAATCAAAAGAAAAAATAGCACTGCTCGCTTAAATGAATCTCTTCGCACTGAATTTTATTGACAAATGTCTAACCTCTAAAATGCAGCCAGTTTCAGATGTCAAAATAAATTACACCTACAACTAACGTCATCTAACTGTGAGCCGCAGGAACTAAGTTTACCACCTAATATAAGAAAACTTTAATATTCCGTAATATTAAAGTAATAAAAATTATAAGAAAAGCAGTTATAAGAAAATTATAAGAATAATTTAAAAAAAAAGGAATTCTTATGTTACACTAATTTTCAGCTATTTATTAATTGTTGAAGTTAAAAGAAAGCGTATGGATATTCACACAATTTTACAAGTGTACTGAATCGATCCACTTTGTGCGTATATTCTTTTATTTCAATGTATATTATAATATATTTTGACATATGATTTCTCGTTGTGACGTCATCAAAGAAGGACAACTATAGCGAGGACCCAGAAACTTAACGTGTCTAGATGTTCTTATATTGGGTTGGCAAATAAGGTCGTTCGGTTTTTTTGACTGGTATAAAATACAATTTATTTAATATACAAAATATGTACTAATCAATAATGTATTGACCATTTTTTTCTATGACTTCTTGCCATCTTTTTACCAATTTCATAATCCCACATTCATAAAATGTCTGAGGTTTACCGGCAAAAAATTGATCCAGGTGCATTTTAACAGCTTCATTATTAGCAAAGTTTTTCCCGTTCAGAGAATTTTGCAGTGACCGGAACAAATGACAATCAGAGGGTGCCGGTGAATAAGGAGGGTGAGGCAAAACATCCCAGCCAAGCCTTAACAATTTGTTCCGAGTAGTTAATGAAGTATGGGATCTGGCATTGTCGTGGTGGAAGACGACTCCTTTTCGATTTGCCAATTCTAGACGTTTCGAACGTATTGCTTGTTCAATTTAGTTAATTGGGAACAATATACAGTTGAATCTATCGTCCTGCTTGATGGTAAGAACTCATAATAAATGATACCTTTCTAATCCCACCACACTGAGAGCATTATTTTCTTCGGGTGCAATCCTGCTT
>NW_014556580.1:0-1328 GCF_001313825.1 Dinoponera quadriceps
TAGTGCAGCTTAATTTATAATACCATATATATCGCAATATATTCATCGTTACAAATATGTCTGAAACATGTCTGAAATAACGATTAATTTTCTTCCAAATGTGTCTCCAACTTTGTTTCTTTGGTCGCTTTTTCTTTCAGGAAACAACGTAAACAGCTGTATTGTGTACACTCTGTTTTCTGTACTCGTGAAAATCCTTGGAAATGTGAAGAGTGTAGTCTTAAATTAGAATCTTTTTTAGTGAGAGAAAGTTATGTAGTAAACATTACCCAAAAATATTCACCTCTCGTTAAATCAGATTGCGTACTATTTGTAAAATTTCAGGCTAGCTGCAATTGAACTGTCGTTAAGAGAATATAATTAAATTTATGATTATAATTAAAACAAATTATACATAAGGTAGTAAAAATTAGTTTAATGACATTAATTTCTTACCACCTAATTTTTATCAAATCTTCATCATAAAATATAATTCAGCGCAATTTGTAATTCCACATATCATAATATTTGCATTGTCAGTAATAAGTTGAATATATTGTAAAGAAAGATATTTCCTCTAAATCTGCTTCAAACTCATTTATACCAGATGATTTCTCTTCCAAAACACATGTGTCGTACAAAAGCCTTCTGAAACACTGTCGTGCAGTGGAACCTGCGATGAATGAGGAATGATATGAATTATTATATTTTTATGACGACTGATTCAATCAAATAGAGCAACATATAGTTATAAATTATTATCAGAATCGAGAACATTTCTACCATTGCAAATTTTTGCAATACACTACGATATAAAAATAAAGTTATAGATTGTCCTTGCGCAGCTGCATATGTGATCAAATTCTTTCCGGTCTAACACCCGTGAATAATTCAAACAGAAGTGAATCAATTTCAATAACATTATTGCTACTGGAGTCATTCCTATCAAGTCTTGATGACAATGTTATGACTAGTTTCCAGACATTGATTTATAAATACGGAATTCTTCTTTAATATCTCTTATTGCATCTTTTTGTTCTGAGTTTTGCGCAATGTTCATATAATACGGTTCACGATGCTTATTTAACCCGTTTCGGCCCAAATGGCATAATTTTGACGTTGAAGTTTGAATCAATACCCAGCAATGAAATCGAGCCAAAAATTTTTTTAAATCGCTATACCCTATGTTTTTGAGGGTGCTCTTTTGAATGGTGATAGTTAGAAATAAAAAAAAATTTTAAGCATTGAAAAATCGAAAATAAAAAAAGAAACCTGTTTTTTCGATCCGTTATCTTGTTATAAACGAATTTTCGACATCTGTACATTTTTTTATACTTCTCAAACTGGTT
>NW_014556581.1:0-2637 GCF_001313825.1 Dinoponera quadriceps
GAACCAATATCTAGCTGTGGTCATAGATGGCGAAGTGTCCCTATAAACAACATCCAACTTTGCTTTTACCTCCTCGCATTTTTTCCCATCCAAAATCGAAAAGAGAATTACCGAACGATACTGCTCTTTTTTCCATTTTAGCGAAAATCACGAAACACGTCTTACTCGAATGGCTGCCAAATCCAAACTAAACTATCAATCAGTCTGCAATTTGTTTTGCCGTCATNNAAACACGTCTTACTCGAATGGCTGCCAAATCCAAACTAAACTATCAATCAGTCTGCAATTTGTTTTGCCGTCATTTGATAGATGACAGCACACGATAATAACACCAACTTCCCTCAGGAACGCCCTCTGTCATCTAACACGGGTACTTATTGAACCGCTCTCGTATGTGTACGCGAATTTTATTTAAAAAGAAAGGGAAGGAGATTATTGTAACATAAAAATAAATTTAACGGAAGAAATTTATGTAATCGTTTATTTTAACAAGAAACATGAATAACAATGGTGTGGAAAGTTACAATAAACGGGCTGTCTATTATGATATAAGGTCTAGTAAAAAGT
This sequence comes from Dinoponera quadriceps, assembly GCF_001313825.1. Taxonomy (NCBI): domain Eukaryota; kingdom Metazoa; phylum Arthropoda; class Insecta; order Hymenoptera; family Formicidae; genus Dinoponera; species Dinoponera quadriceps. The sequence goes on from NW_014556581.1 coordinate 568, forward strand.
AATTCATTATTTTTGTATCAAATTGGAGGCTTTATTTAACATAGTTACAATGATCCGATTTAGGTCAAATATGCACCGTTTTGTTCGATAACTTGTTGCCATTTCGAAGGTAATTTCATTATGCCTCTCTCATAGTAACCCTCGTCTCTATTGGCAAAAAAATGGGAAAATCGATTTTCACAAGCTTCTCTTTAAGCGAATTTTTCAGCAGCAAAAAAATTCGCCATAGACAGGAACAGGTAGTAATCACTTAGTGCCAGGTCCGGACTATAAGGTGGATGCAAAAGAACCTCCCAACCAAGCTCCCGGAGCTTCTGGCGAGTCACTATCGATGAGTGTGGCCTGGCGTTATCCTGATAGAACACAATTCCTCTCCTATTGGCCAAAGCTGGCCGCTTCTGGGCGATTGCTTCCTTCAGACGGTCCAATTGTTGACAGTACAGGTCCGAATTAAGAGTTTGGCCGTAGGGGAGCAGCTCATAGCAGATAATTCCATGCCAATCCCACCAAATACACAGCAAAATCTTCCTGGACGCCAACCCTGGCTTGGCCACCGTTTGCGCCGGCTTATCGCGATTCGACCACGATCGTNATTTTCGCTTGACGTTGTCGTAATTAACCCACTTTTCATCACCGGTAACCATCCGCTTCAGAAATGGATCGATTTTGTTGCGATTCAGCAGCGATTCGCAGATGGAAAGTCAATCCATGAGGTTTTTTTGCGTTAACTCGTGTGGCACCCACACATCGAGCTTCTTTTTGAATCCAGCCTCATTTAAATAATTCCAAACGGTTTTTTGTGCAATGTTTAGCTCCTTGGCAATCGAAACGGTGCTTACATGACTGTCGGACTTGAAGATTTCGAATTATTTTATCAACATTTTCGACAATTGGCTTCCCGGAGCGTGGTGCATCTTTGACATCAAAATTACCGGAACTGAATCGACGAAACCAAAATTGCGCGTGATTGGCTCTTACAGTATCAGGACCATAAACACTATTCACATTTTTAGCCACCTGGCTTGCGTTTTCGCCTTTAATCGAAGAAAAACTGTAAAATATGGCGTATTTTCACTTTGCTAGTGTCCATCTTTGACGCGTGCTCAAACAATACTGAGTCAAGCAATCACAAAACTGTCTTAGAGGTTTTTTTAGTACGAAATCTTATCTTTCTAACGCCATCTGGCTTAATCCGATTGGACTTATACAACGCGAGATACAGATTAGTAAAGCCCTCTATTGGAAAAATAATGGATTACTTTTTACTAGACCTAATATTAGTGGAATTAATCTATCACGTATGGGCGCATAATTGTGTAAGTATGGCTATGTATCTATAGGGAAGGCAATATGTTGGGCGTTGGGGAACAAAAAGCCGGGCTTGATAAGCACGTGAGTGTTGGCGACGGAGAACGTGGGGTTGGACAGGGACCGTGATGTACGAATAAATCCCACGGGAAACTACTTGATGATCCGGGAAGTATACTCCACAGTCGTGGAAAAGTGAAAAGGAGGGGGGAAGGGGGTTTGTTAGAGAGGGGAACTGCGAGCGAGAATTACAAGAACTGATATTGCTTTAGAGAGAATAAGATGGTTGTAGGTAGAGTAAGCGGATCTATTCTTGGGAGTGAACTATCTGCAGATGAACTTCTAGTTTCCAAAATGAAATTTCTAAGTGATTCGACGAGACAACGAAAGAACTTTGGGTCCTTGAGAGTAATCTCCCGTATTATGTCGGCATGGACCCGACGCGCAGATGCTTCCAGGGAGATATACACTGAGAGGGAAGTTGTCCTAAATTGGTTATCCCGCAAATGATAAAAGATTGAATGTAAAATTTTGCGGTTACTCACTTTTAATAAACCACTGAAATGCTTATTTGACCGTGGAGTTCTTTAAGAGAATCTCTGGTGGGCTGCTCAGCCAGTCATTGAATTTTTCGCCGTGTCGTTCTAAATCGGAGAATCTTGAAGTTCGATCACTTTCTGAATCGAATAAGCGAAACATATAGAGCACTCAATCGAAATGGATAAAACCAAAGACTGCACGCAAAGTGCCGAAAGGACAGAA
>NW_014556582.1:0-315 GCF_001313825.1 Dinoponera quadriceps
TTTCTAAAAAAATTCCCATGTATCTAACACAATTTTATTAACAATACAATATAATACGATCGGAATAAAAGTCACAAGTTGAGGAGATACATAACTTGAAATCAAGTCGAACGGGTGCCGCATGACATTGTATCCAACAATTAAATAAATGTTGTCGTAACAATATTATGAACGTAATGTATACATAAGGCGGTTCATTAAGTACCCGTGTTAGAAATGAAGACACCATTTTTTCAAAAAATTTTTTTTTATTTTTCAACATAGTCCCCTTTTAGAAAGATACACTTCTCCCAACGTTCCTGCCATTTTTTTAAC
>NW_014556583.1:0-1991 GCF_001313825.1 Dinoponera quadriceps
TACAATCACTTAAGAATCCGACATTTCATATGCACCAACCTAATATAAGTATATTAAACGATAGAATGACTCTTTTTTTAAAACGCGTTTGATACGGCCATAAACCCAATAGCAAGGGAAACAGTTTTGTTGCCCAATAATAATGTGTGTCAAACAACGTAGTCATGTTGATTCATGGATGTAGCGGAAATTTCTGACACAGCAACTAAAGGGCGATGCTATAATGAAGGGTTACTATAATGCAAGACTTATTGGTAACATGCATGTATCCGTATTATGGATACGGACTGCGGTTGGAAAAATTACGGTGTTTAACATATGAATTTTTCATGCCACAACAAGGCTTACGGTGACACGAAATAAAAATGAGAAAAATGATTGGACGAAAGATATACCAATAAAGTAGCTACAGTAATGTGTAAACCGGGAAAAGATAAAATGCAATGTTAACGATGAGACTCTTTCTACATTTACGTTATTTATTATAACAAGTAAAATTCCGCTTGTATTATTCCGCTATATAATAAAATGAATCAATAATAATAACACTGGTATTTAGGGCTTGTGTGGAGAAATAATAATAACACTGATATTTATATCAATAATAATAACACTGATATTTAGGGCGGTGTGGAGAAATGCTGAGTTTGGCTTTTGAGTTAAAATTCCTTTTTTTGCGGATTTGTTCCCAACGTTCATAAATATCTCAATTCACTTCATCAAGGAGAGATGCAACTTAATATTCCTGATAAATATTAAGTTCTTTCTAATAAAGTGAACTGAAATGTTCACGAAAAAGGAAATAAGTCTACAAAAAACGCGGTTCTAACCCAAAAGTTAAAATTCAGCGAATAATAACATTAATATCAGATTTACATGAAACTCATGAATTGTTATATAAAATACCTCGAATATTAACATGCTGACTTAAATAGATCAGTGTAGACGTGTAATGTAGACGTGTAGTGTAGACATAAACATCAAACAAAATAATTTATCACCAAACATTACCTTTATTTTTTCTTCTAAACATATAGGTAAGTTAATTTAAGACAAAAAAGTTGCGAATGTTCATCGGAAAGACGCTAACATCGTGAAGTAGGACATTGACGTTTGTATTATCTAAAGAAGAATTATCTAAATTATATATATAATGTTTTGATGTAGCACTTTAATAATAAATTTTCTTCTGTATATATCATACCGCGCAAAAACTTTCCAACGACATTACAAGCAATTTTCCAGCCGTCAATTGACATGGTGAATGACTTCTCATCAAGATTAGTACGATATCTCTCTGTGTTTTGACAGGTACGTTATACCAAGCGCTCGAATATCTAAAAAAACTGTTATTTTAAATACATGCGATACAGGCAACATTCGCAATCATGAATAGTCTTTAAAAACTCACGCCGATTCGTGAACGTCTAGACTATGATCCAATATATTTTGCGCTATCAAACTGAGAAAGAACATGTTCATTATCACGCCGGATAGAAACGCAACAGACATCATCATTTCGATCCACTGAAACATCTTGCTCACTACCTGAATGAGAAAAGAAAAGAAAATTTGCGCCAGAGAAGACCCTTTTTCATTCATACTTACTTGGATCGCTACAATACTTATAGTAATTATATTCATCCCTGTTCCAACGAAGAGACTGCCCATGTAAATGTAGTGAACTAATTGCGCACATCTAATTAATAAAGAAAACGCATAAGATTTAAAAATGATCACACGTATACACAGTATATGATAACGTAAAAGAAATGTGTTTTATAAAATATACTTTACTAGGTGTACCGGTATGAAGTGAGCGTTTTTTTGTGAAATCAAAACACTATTTTTTAATGGGAAAGTAAAAAACATTTTATTCAAAGTATTGGCCATTGCTAGTTACACATTTTTCCCATCTTTCAGGCAATTTGTGGATTCCACGCCAATAAAACTGTTCGTCTTTTGAAGCAAACCAATTAGTCACCCAATTT
>NW_014556583.1:5083-12500 GCF_001313825.1 Dinoponera quadriceps
GTTCGTCCGTCAACAGATCTGCTCAGATTTTCTTGAGAGGTTAGATGAAGAGCCTGAATTGATGGAAAACATCATCACTTGCGATGAAACCTAGATATTCCAATACGATGTTGAAACTAAGCGGCAATCCATGCACTGGAAAACTCCTGCATCCCCAAGAATGAAAAAAGCAAGGATGTCGAAATCAAAATTTAAAGCCACGCTAATCGTTTTTTTCGACATCAACGGCATCGTGATGACTGAATGGGTTCCAGAGGATCAAACTGTAAACTAAACTTACTATCTGAAAGTTTTGGCAACACTGCGAGAGCGAGTTCGTAAGAAACGGCCGGAGTTGTGGAAAAACAAGTCGTGGATCTTGCACCAGGACAATGCACCTGCCCATAACGCGCTATCTGTGAAGTTATTTAGCCGCTAGAGGCACTCCAGTGCTCGAACACGCGCCGTACTCGCCTGATTTAGCACCCTGTGACTTTTTCCTGTTTCCAAAGATCAAGTCTGTCTTAAAAGGAACCCGGTTCGAGTTGATGGAAGAGGTGAAGCGAAAATCGGCGGAGCTCCTAAATACACTTACAGAAGAAGACTTCCAGCATTGCTTTGACCAATGGAAAAAACGAATGGAACGGTGTGTGGCGAGGGGAGGAGAGTACATTGAAGGGGAGCATTTGATTGTAGAATAATTTTTAAAATAAAACTCTTTTTCATAAGCAGTCTCGTTATTTAATAGCCAGACCTCGTATAATACAGAGTTCTAGTAATTAAAAATGCACATTTCTAAAGCGATACCTATTATCCCTCCAGTACCGCTTAAGGCTTGATGGCCGAACTACCGATTGCGCGTGAGACGTTCGCCTTAGGAGCGTCTCCATATAAGAAATATACTGGGATCGTACCTTTCGCCACACCTCGTCATTAAAATATTTTCCTTGCCTAATAATTCTTATTTCTGTAAATAATTAAATAATAATAATAATAATTAAACATTAAATAATAATTAAACATTTTGTAATAAATTGTAATAAATTCTGTATATATATCTGTTCAATACTAATACAGAATTCACAATAATTAAAAATATAATTATTAGAATATTGACTAAAGATTTCGACACCGGCGAGGTACTATTATTAATGCGTGTTTTGTAAGTACTTTCTTCAATAGGCTTATTCCACTAAAAATTAATAAAAATGATAAAATATATGGCTCAGCAAGAAAGCGAAATTTTATAACGGCAAATTTTACGTAAGTCTTATACTATGATATAAGTAGTTATAATATAGAATAGTAGAAAGTAGTTATAATATAAAATTTCACTTTCCTACCAAACTATATCATTCATTTTATTAATTTTTAGTATAAATCTACTGGGGGGACCATTAAAAAAAAATGTATCAACAACAGTATGGGTGATGTGGAAATCTATTATCAAAATTTGTATAATTATATTTTTAATTATTGTCAATTCTATATGAATAGTATAATAGTAAAAAACAGATATGTACATACCAGATTGATCGATAAGTTTTTAGAATGACACATTAATGGTGTTGCCACCTCCAATGCACTGTGAATTTCCAATAGTGCAAACCTTCAAATTTCTCACTACACAGTTGCAGACAGCTATGACAATCAGCATATTTGTAACAGCCACCGAAAGCACATAATCTCTGGTATTTTGTAAAAAACTGAAATTCGAGCAGTAATTTCTATTTGAAAAGTTTGCAACCGCAAGAAATGATTGAGGACTTTCAAAAAACTTTGGAGGAGTTCGCTCCGTCGAATGCAACTGTATATAACTGGATTGCTGAGTTTAAACATGGTCGTACCAGCACATCGGATGCAAGACGCAGTGGTCGTCCAAATGAGGTGACTCAGAAATGAGTGAAAAAGTCCATGATATCGTGTTGGATGACTCCAAAGTGAAATTGCATGAACTAGCTGCGGCTGTGGGCGTCTCATCTAAACGTGTGTTCAATATCCTACACAAACATTTGAATATGAGAAAGCTAATTGCAAGATGAGTGCCGCGATTGTTAACAATTGATCAAAAACGTGAACGAGTTCGCACTTCTTAGCATTGTTTAGGAGCGCGAGCGTGGTATGGTAGACAGCGCACTAGTCTACTATGCTTAGAGGTCCCGGGTTTGCTCCCCGGCAGAACCAGAAAATTTTTCATACGCTCGTAGCTCCTCTTCGGTGGCCCGGCAAACCACCAAGAGAATCTCTTGCCAAGAAAACTTCCCTCCCACTTTGCTATTCGGAACCGGCGTTAAACTGTAGGTCCCATATGCATGTGTATGATCTGTGTGCGCACCACATGCATATGTAAGGTAGAGAAGTAGGCTTAGTCTCAGACATGAGATATTGTGCCATGGATGATGATGATGAGCATAGTTTAGACAAGTTTAGGCGCAAATCAAAAGAATTTTTGCGTCGATACATAACCGTTCATGAAACATGGATCCGCCATTATACACCTGAATTGAAACAACAGTCGGCACAATGGGTGCAAGTGCTCTGAAGCGACCAAAAACACAACAATCGGTTAGAAAGGTTCTGGCCACTATATTTTGGGATGCATGGAATAATCCTTATCGATTATCTTGGAAAGGGAAGAACAATCACAGAAGAATATTATGCATCATTGTTGGACCGATTGAACGATGAAATCAAGAAAAAATGGCCTCATTTAGCGAAGAAAAAATGTTTTTTCATCGAGATAATATACCAGCTCACAAATCGGTAAAACAATGGCAAAATTGAACGAACTGATATGAATTGCTCCCGCATCCACTGTGTTCTCCAAATCTGGCCCCGTGTGACTTCTACCTGTTTTCCAAATCTCCAAAGATGGCGTTAGGGAAAGAAATTTGCTTCAAATGAAGAGGTTGAATAGGAAACAGACGCATATTTTGACGGTTTAGAAACTTCTTATTATTTGGAAGGCTTAAAGAAGCTAGAAACTCGTTGGACCCGGTGTATTGAGCTAAAAAGAAAGTATGTTGAAGAATAAAGTTGAGTTTCGCTAACAAAATGTTTTTTTCATTTTCATTCTGAGGACTTATCAATCAACCTGGTAGAATACCTTACAAATAAAATATGTAGTATTTAATTATTTACAGAAATAAGAATTAAGCAAGAAAAATATTTTAACCCTTTGGCGTACAACCACGTGTAAGGCTCGTGATCAGGTTTTCGAGCCAAAACTGATTATCACGAGCCTGGTCCGTGGTACATCGGTCGGGCCAAAAATGACTATCACGGGCCTGGCCTGTGGTACGTCGGCCGGGCCAGATACAAACACCATGTGTCACGCTCTGTTCACGGCAGTTCTGTTTACGTTTTGGGACCACGCTGTTGAATCTTAAATCGTAGGGCAAGGGGTTAATGATGATTTAGTGGAAGGTACGATTACAGCATATTTGTTATATAGAGACTTTCCTGTTGTAGAACGTCTGTCACACGATCGACGGCTCAGCTTTCGAGCCTGGAGCGGTAGTAGGAAGATAGTAAACGTCGCCTCAAAAATCTGCCAGAAATGTACATTGAATTATTAATACTAATATAACATATTATATATTAGCATTATATATATTATGAATATATAAATATCTCAATTGTTAAAGAAATGTATTTAAAGAAATTTAAAGATATGTAAAGAAATAGAAGCCCATTTCATAATTTTAACATGTTCGCTACCACGCCGCGGAGAAAAAACCTCCACCACAGGTCATATCTTATTTTTTTAATTTCTTCAAAATATACTGCAAGTTTGTACTCACATACAATTAAAATTTAGTAAATGAGAATAAAGAGCGCGAGCGTGGCATGGTAGATAGCGCATCGGTCTACTATATTAGAGGTCTCGGGTTTGATTCCTGGCAGAACTAGACAATTTTTATGCGCTCGTAGCTCCTCTTGAATTGTCTGACAAACCACTAAGAATATTATTCATGCCACGGAAACCTCTTTTTCCAAAAATTTGCCGTTTGGAACTGGCATTTAAACTGTAGGTTCTGTATGCATGTGTATAATTTGCGTGCGTATCACATGCATACGTGAGAGAGAAAGTAGGCTAGGTCCCTTATTTGCGTTGTAGCGCCATTGATGATGATAAAATGAGAATATAAATCTAGTTTTTCAATGTGTCACAAATATATGACGCTAGGCAATGCAAACGAAATTATTTATATAGCATAGTGTCACATATTTCTGACAAGGCAAATTTTAAAGAATCGATGAATAATATGAAATTCCTATTGAAAAATATAACTATGTAATGTTTGGCTAATATAAATCTTTATTTTTATTTTATCTTTCTTTTTTTTTTGAGAAATTTATTTACTATTTTATGAAGATTATATTATATTGTAATAATATATTATATATATATTTTAGGGTACTCATATGTCTGTTATCTATTTCAGCAATTCCAAAACTACTATATAGGCTGAAAAGTCCCGGGATTTTGAATGAAAACAAGCGTTTTTTGGGCAAAGTTATATTTATTCCTCAACATAGTTGCCTTCGAGTGCGATACATTCGCGTATAGCGATTTTCCAACATTTTGATGCCCTTTCTGTAGTACGAAATGTCCAGGCCTTCGAAATACTCCTCAGTTTCCGCGATGACTTCCTCATTCGATGTGAATCTCTTTTTCTGGAGCCACCGCTTGAGGTTTGGGAACAGATAATAGTCGCTAGGGGCCAAATCTGGAGAATACGGCGGGTGAGCAAGCAATTCGAATCGTAATTGGTCCAATTTGGCCATCGCTTTCAAGGGCGTGTGTGTTGGTGCGTTATCGAGATGGTACAGAACTGTATTCTCCGCCATATGGGGCCATTTATTCTTTATTCCGTCGTTCAGTTTGTCTAATAACGTTGCATAATACTCTCCCGTAACTGTTCTTCTCTTCTGCAGGTAATCGATGAAGATTATGCCATGCGCATCCCAAAAAACGGAGGCCAAAACCTTCCCGGCCGAGCGTTGGTTTTTTGGCCGCTTTGGTCGGCTTTCGTAGCTTTTCAGCCACTCTGCAGACTGCCTATTAGACTCAGGTGTATGGTAATGGATCCACGTTTCATCCATCGTCACAAAACGTCGAAAAAAATCCGCTCGATTACGCTGCAACAACACCAAACCGGCTGTTGAATCATGAACGCGCTGCTGTTTTTGATCGACGGTCAGCAAACGCGGCACCCATCGCGCAGATAACTTTTTCATATCCAAAATATCGTGCAAAATGTATCCCACCCGTTCTTTTGAGATACCAACGGCCTCAGCTAACTCGCGCAACTTCACTTTACGATCACTCAAAACGATTCGAAGCACTTGCTTTACGATTTCCGCATTCGTAACATCTTTTGGTCTTCAAGAGCGAGGTGCGTCTTCGGTGCTTGTACGACCCATTTTAAATTCACGAAACCATCGATAAACTGTTGTTCTCGAAGGAGCAAATGTGAGATAACATTTCTTCAACCATTTCATTGAATGTTCAGGAGTTTTTCCCATCAAAAAACAATGTTTGATCAATATGCGATATTCCTGTTTTTCCATTTTTTTTACGAAGGCGAAGGTAGCGACACTTAAACGACTGTAGCTTGTAAACGAATGAACGAAATGTCACAAAATTTCACACATAAACTAGTGACAGATGAACCTCTCGAAATAAATCATGTTCATTTTCTAGTGGCGCCTACTGAAAAATCCCGGGACTTTTCAGCCTATGTAGTATATATTGGGTCTATACATAATTCCGTAGCAAAAATCGAGTAAATTTTAATTGCAAAATATTTAGCAAAAAAAAAACGATTTTAATCAACTAAATATGTTCTACTCTGTTCAATAACTTTCTGCCATCTCTCCACGAGCTTCATTATCTCTTTTTCATAGAAGTCCTGAGATTTTTGGGTAAAGAAATCATGCAAGTAGTTTTTGAGGACGTTCAGGGAACTGAAGGTTTTGCTATTCAAACTGTTCTGTAGCGTCCGGAACAAGTGATAGTCTGAAGGTGCATGGTCCGGACTATACGATGGGTGCACCAAAACATCCCACCCAAACCGCAATAACTTTCACCCGGTTATCAGAGAAACGTGTGGTCTAGTATTGTCCTGGTGGAACACAACGCCTTTTCTGTTCGCCAATTCGGGCTGCTTCTGAGATCGATTGCTTGCTTTAATTTGGCCAGTTTTGAGCAGTACTTGGTCGAATCAATCGTTTTGTTGGGTGGCAGTAGCTCATAATAGACGATTCCTTTCTAATCCCACCAGATATTGAGTATGACCTTCTTCGGGTGCAATCCAGCCTTTGCCACCGTCTGAGCAGCCTCCCCGTGTTTCGACCATGACTTTATCGACTGACATTGCTGTAGACAATCCATTTTTTATCGCTAGTGTTCATCCGCTTTAAAAATAGTTCGTTTTGATGGCGTTTGAGCAACGAATTGTAAGCTGGAATTTGGTCCATTACATTCTTTTCGTGCGGCACCCAAACATGAAGTTTATTTACCATCCCAAGCTTCCGTAAATGTCTCGAAAGAGTTGATTGGTCAATGTTGAGATTATGTCCGATCTCTGTAGTCGTCAAATGACAGTCGGAGTCGATGAAAGCCTTGATTTGATTGATATCAGTAGTGACTAGCCGACCAAACCGAGGAGCATCTTGAAGATCAAAATCTCCACAACGAAATTTCACAAATCACTTCCAATACTTTCACTTACGGCATTCTCTCCGTACACGGCGCATGTCTTTTTGTGAGTTTGTGACGCGTTTTTGCCTTTTCGGAAATAAAAAAGCGAAATGCATTGAAAATAGACGTTTTTTCCTTCCATGTTCAAAATATAATTAAACTTCGTATACGTCATGAATTTCGATGAATATTTTTTTAAAATGTCGACACAAATTTCAACTTTCACTTAATGTATGACACTTCATATGTTTGACACATGTGCGAGCGGAAAAACAACTGCGAACGACATCTCTCGGAATTTTGCTACGGAATAATACTTAGACCCAATAATAATATGAAATATGGAACACTGGAAGATAAGCTAATAATTCGTTTTAATAAATTTGTTAATATGTCATAATATAACTTCAGACCAGGCTTGCTGATTAAACCTGTAACTGTTTTCAAGCATATTTGTCAAGTTCAGGACAGACGTCATTTGTTTAAGAAATGAATAAATAAAAATCGATTATCATTACACATGTGTGACTTGGAGCCTTCAATGAAAATCAATGTGTTATACATATGTGACACTGGTATCGAACGTGTTAAATTGTAATAAAAAATATATTTTTTTTTATATTTAAATGTGTAAAATTAAAGTTTCTGCAATGATTATTTTAATAAATTACGTTCCAACAGAACTACCAGGTGTAGAAGTATGAAACCGGAATTTCCCTATAGATGGTG
>NW_014556584.1:0-2903 GCF_001313825.1 Dinoponera quadriceps
AAAAACTGAATTTTTACTGAAATATTGATAGAGAATAATAATGAAACGAAGTTAATTGAAAGAGAACTTCAAATACGTTTCAGTAAACTCATTATATTTTCAAGAGCAAAATACTTGCATCGGGGAAATTTCTAAAAGACCTCTTAAAAACATCCGAAAGAAGATATCTAAAAAAAAATAGAACGTCTTTTAGATACCTTTAAAACATCTTTTAGACATTTGTTCTGCCTGAGTATTGCGAACTTTTACCGAGAAGATTCTCTCACATAATTAGTGAAGGTAACTACTTACCTGCTCGGACGACTGCGGTGAATTTGGCTCGCCGATGGCGATATAAAACCAATTGACCATTTGCGGCGAATAAGTCGAAGAGGTAACTTGATGAGGATTCTGAGCACTCCTCCCGCTGATCGCCCCGTGGCCGATTCGACTCGAGTCCTGCATCGGCAAACGTTGGACGGCAGACGTCGGGTGGCAAGAAGCCATGTCTCTTCTCTTCGTGCAGCTTCCGCGAACTTCCGATTTATTATCGATTCCCGATGGAGGGAGTATATCGAGGTATATCGCCTACCGCTCGCCGCAACAATCGTTCATCAGTTCCTCGTCGTCCAGACCGAGCGGACGGTCTTTTCGTTCAATTCATCGCGCGGCTGTCGATTGAGCTTCTCCCCTTGAGAGAACTTGGCGAATTATTATCACGTCAACTGTAAAATCGTCGAATTGTAAAAAGGATTAACACTCCCAGAGGCAATCCGACGATTGAAGACGCACACCTTCGCTCGGTCGAAGCGGCCGTTCGCGAATACGTCGAGTCACTGGGATTCCTTTCTCTGAAGGAACTTTCAGGGGGAAAAAAAACCGCCCTCTCTGCTCTTCTACCTGATGAAGGAACTTTCCGAAGAAAAGCTCTGCCTTTTTCCCTCTTCTGCCTAAACGTACGAATAGCGGCGCTTCTAGAATCCGTCCTCCTCGCTGCTTGCGCTGACTTCTCGAATTCACGAATCTCACAGAGTCACATCTTCGGGGGCACCACTCGGCCTCGGTGAACACTTCCGGCCGGCAGCTCCGTGCGAGCTCCGAGCTTTTGCCGAGATCGCGAAGCGACGTTTTTATCCGCTCTCACGCACACACCCGCGCACATGGGCCTCGTCGAGCCTCCTCATATGTTACCCGCGACGTGTATTCTCGCGCACGTTATGAAAGTGCCCGGTCTTCCTCTTCTTCTTCGGGCTCTTCTTCGCTCGGCGATGTCGCTCCGACGCTCGTCGTCGAAATTATCGCGTCCCGCTCAGCGATATAAATTAATTATAATCAACTCTCCGTGAGAATCGTTAACACCCGTTGAGCCGATATCGGGGGCAGCTCAGCGAAATCTCCACATCCGCCTCGGGAAGACCGCGGAATTGCAAATTGAGGCTGGAAATATCGCGATAAAAATGCGCGACCCCTATGCTAATACTTTCATTTCCGCTTTCGGGAGCTGAGCTTCGACAGCGGCCACGTGCGACCCGTATCCCGCGTTGAAGTCACTTCCTGAGATCTCTCGCAATCGCGCGATTTTCCCTCGACTTCGATGTCCCGAGGCGCGCGCGCCTGTTTTGCAAATATGGGATTTTCGCTACTCGAGTGCCGACGAAGAAGACCGAGGGAAAAGTCAGGCGCAGAAAGTGCCGATGACCACGACGAAAGAGCGCTGAAGGGACGCGCCGCGACGGTCGGATGCGTACGGCCGGCCGGACGCGTACTGACGGGCCGAGGAGAGAGAGAAAGAGAGGCCCCGCCATGTGGTGCGTGTCTATTTCCGTGCTTGCTCTCGACCGACACAACGCCTCCGAATGGACCCCGGCTTAACAGCTGCTGCTCTTCTTGCTCCTCTCTCTCTCTCTCTCTGTCTGTCTCTCGATGAATCCGCGCCGAGCTCTTCATGGTCGCGCCGACGAAAGCCCACGTGAGCTTGACAGACGCGCTCTCACCCACGCACGCGACGCCCGTCAGATATTCCTGGGCGTATCGGTGCCCCCGTTCCTCAGATTTCTGGATATCAGCCGATAAAGTATTCTTCGGTGTTGTTGACTTTAGACCACAACAATTTTGCTCGGGAAAGGAAGAGGCTCTCGGGTGGGGGATTAATGTTTTACGCGATTTTATGGGAGTCGAAATGTCAGTTCTACGTTATGTCTTCGAAGGTTTTCTATTGTGCTCCTTGGATGCTGCTAATGGGAAGGTTATTTCCGGTTTCTTTGCTTAAGAACTTAAGTGGGACCAAGTAAACTTGGTGTAAGATCGATATCTCGACTCAGGATGTGTTATGAGAGCGAATGAATAAATATATAATAGTTTACTGTAAAGTCGCATCGTGGATAATAATCTTGAATACGTCGAAGTAATGCCATCGGCGCACGAATGATCCAAAGGATTCACGTCCGTCGGGTATTCCGTCTCGGTGTTCCCGAGCACTTATTATGGAAATATTATGGAAATGCTCGGAAAGGTTTTCGATCGGAATCGCTCAATTATTCCCTAAATTTCGATTAGGTTTCCTAAGGGATAAGCGAACGATTCCGATCGGAAACCTTCCCGAATCGAGCATTGGTCATGTAATTTTTCCTTAGGACGGAAAAATGGAATGTTTACAAATTACAAAATATACATGTGTTTCACGAATTCACGCTAAGGGAGAGAATTCCTGGTGAACCTCGAGGGGCCATAAATCTTCCCCTCCTTCAGAGAAATGTTCCTCAAGGTTCTCAGGAGGAATTTAATCTTCCGTACGATATTATAGTGTCATGCGAGCGAATGAGTAAATAAATAATGTATCTTGCTGTACGAGTCGCATCGTAAATAATAATCGCGAGCACCGTCGAAATGATTTACGCGCCATCGGCGTCTTGCGTTTTCGAGGA
>NW_014556584.1:2947-19540 GCF_001313825.1 Dinoponera quadriceps
ATTACATGCGGTATTTTTACGGTTTAATATCGGAATCGCGAGTACGTGATCTGACGCGAGCATCGGCTGCGCTTTCCAGTCACGATATCCAGGAGAGTCGCCGAACTCGTCTATAAATAAACTCTGATTGCCATTCGCGTATATATCGATTACGCTCACCTAGTTGCCGCGACAAATCGTCAATGCTTTTGGCATAACGACGGTAGATGAGGTTGCATTGCGATCGCCCGAAGTCGTCACCGGCACCACGCTTGCTCTCGATACAGTGCGCTCATTGAGCGCTTCTGTGGGAAATCAAGCCGTTACGCAGCGATAACGCCGAGAAATAGACAGGCCGAGCGGCGACAAAGAATCGTATTGTCGCGTCGAACAAGTCGAAAGTCGCGCCAGAATCAACCTGGTACCTACTTATATCAGTGAGCTGGCACTCTCATATACGACCCGGAAAATTTATTAAGCAGCCCTGTTTTCCGAGACAGCAGGCCAATCAAAGGCAGTCCGAACGAAAATACACGGAAAGGATTAGTCTGAAATCAATGATAAATATTCTCACATATCTATGTGTAAGCGAGAATATTATAATCTTCTTGTTTCATTGATTTAAGACTATTCTTCCTGTGTATAGTCGGGAATTACACATTAACGAATTAATTGATTAATTGGTTAATTAATTAATTAATCGCTCAGCGTTTGATTTCAGTTTCGTGGCCGCGTTCCGAGCTCTCCACTCGAGGAACAGTTGTGTAAATCCTCAATACTCGCAATATAGTAATGCAGACGATTCTCACGAACGTATTTCCGTCAGGGTGATTGATTTGGGAGAACCCTTTAGGACGCTTAATTATTGCTTACAATCGGAGACGAGCGATAAAATTTCGCCGGTATTCTTCAATGTGCTGTCAAGGATGCACACGAGTCGCACCTGTCTTTGCCTACGTCGCCCCTCCTCTTCTAACATTCGATTTCCCTTTCGGCCGGTTCACCTGTGTGCCGTTGGTCGGGCGAGGACCACCCCTGACTAATTACCGGCAGATCGATAATCATCGATGAGGGCCGCGCACAGGACTCTTCGTGGCAGTCGAGCCTCGTCGGCGAACGAGTCAGCGTCGGCGGAGTCGCGGCCGTTTCAATTCGTGCTCGTTCGTTCAGGTCGCGTTCATCGGACAGCCAAAATTGTGCGTGCGTGTCCCGAATGATGATCTTCCTCGTGACACGTCGTCCTGAGACGTGCTCTCGCGTGGGGTTCGCGTTGAAAATTGGCTAAGGTTTCCTTGCGAAACTCCGCGCACTTAACGCGCGGCCGCCTGCGAAAGGCTGTTTAGACAAATCGTAATGATCGAATGAATCGGTCCGTGGAATCCTTTCGAAGGTAAAGCGCAATTAAATGCCCGTCCGTGACGTTCGCTCTAGCCGATTATACGACGCGGATACCCACCGTCGCATACCTGAATTGATAATAGAAGTCGCGGTAACACACGGAGAGAGAATCGGTGAAGTTATCACCGCCGTTGGATGCATGGGGAAGATGGAGAAATACGAGAATATCGAGGTGGTGGGCGAGGGGAGTTACGGCATCGTGATGAAGTGCAGGCACCGGGAGACCGGGCAAATGGTGGCGATCAAGAAGTTCTGGGAGACGGAGGAGGATCTGCAGGTGCGGAAACTGGCGTTTCGCGAGATAAGGATGCTGAAGGTACCTGTCGAATTGATAGTCCACCGCGCGAGATCAGTTCATTCAATTCACGACGAGGCGAGAATCGCCCGGCGAATTTCCGCCCGGTCGCGAGAGGAACGCTTTTCCCCGCGATTTCCACCGCTTCCGGCGAAAACGCGTCGCCGTGATATCTCGCTTAACAGTACAGAGGCCGAATTTCTCTGCGCAGAAATTGCATCACGAGAATCTGGTGAGCATGATCGAGGTTTTCCGCCGAAGGAAACGGCTCTATCTCGTGTTCGAGTACCTCGACCACACGGTGCTCGACGAATTGGAGCAGACCGGCGGCGGCCTCGACTGGGGAAAGTCGAGGAAATATATTTTCCAAATATTACGAGGCCTGGACTTCTGTCACAATCACAAAGTGAGCGGAACTTCACGCTCGGCGAAAAATTGCGTTATATTTATTCGATTTCTTTAGGCCGCTATTATTTTGATCATTACTGCTGCGTTGCACGTCACATTTCGCCGTCGTGTAATTTGCCACGCCAAGAATCAGATTGCTCGAAATTTCCATCGTACACAAGGAGAAGGATTTCTTTAATGATACGATTTAATATACGTATTTGTTTGCTTGACTTGGGTTTGTTTAATGCAAATAGAATAATTTAATATCGAATATCGTTCTGTTCGAGTGAAGGTATTGTTGTTTCATTAGAGTAAATCATGTTGTTTGATTAAAACAACGCTGTAAAAAAAATTTATTTCATAACGCAATAAAAAAATTTATTTCATTATAATATAACGATGATGTATTATATTAAATATTGTTCGACGGAAACAAAAAAAGTTCTTTAACAATTCTCTAACATAGTGTTACTTCTTTCGAATAATTTATCATCTATGACAACCATGGTAATATTTAGGTGAAAATATAAAAGAAATATGTTACTTGACGTAAAGATATTTATCGCGGATGTGTTCTGTTTAGCCCGTAACGTACGTATGATATTGTAAACATTTTCATATTTACATAATATTCGGTTATCACGCATGATTTGCGCATTAACGTCTGCGTACTGGCTCTCACTGCTCAATATTTACGCAGATATTTATCACATGAGAAACCAAACAATCCTATTTGTTGAATCAAACATACGTTTGTTCGCTCTATCTCAAAATTTGTTTCGACCAAAGAAATTTAATTCAATCGCAAGAGACCCTTTTCTAGGTGTCTGCGGAGAGGAGATTCCACGTTACGCGCTTCGCGCCGCCGGAATCAAGCCGGTGAAAGAAATTTGCATCGCGCCGCTTCGTGCGAGAAACGGAAAAACGCGGCCCGACGGGGCACTTTCGCTCATCGGCAACCTTTGGCAATACGCGCGCGCCTTCGTTACGGTAAAGTTCACGGCCGTGACGCTTAAATTCCAAGTTGCAGTAAGCCATGCATGTGTAGTAACATGCAACGGCCGGGGACTTAATGAATGATCGCATTGTGGCGAGCGAGGGCAGTGGCTGCTACCGTGCGTTCGTTCGGTCGGTTTCGGAGAGCTAGCTGATGTATTATGGAAAACGTTACGCGTTTTTCGATCTTGCTCCCGCGATCGTAATCCACGCTTGAAGCGTCCACGAAATGCTAAACAAATGCGCGACACGTTACCAAGCAATTAGATGGGTTTAAATGCGGATCGAGGTTTCGCGTGATCGCACGGATGAACACGGAGATCGTTTCGCGATCTTCCTCGTCACGATTCGGGCATTTTCGTCCGCAGATAGATTTTACCTTTCGAATAAATCGCACTTCTTGCGTAATTCAAACATATTGATTGTATTTTCTTAATCGACGAGATGTAAATACAATAATAATCATGATATTGATTTCATTAGATATACAACATAATTGACAATTTACGTGCAAATTAGAAGTATATGTTGGTTATATTATATACAAATCAGCTTTATAGCTGTTATCGTTACTTTGTTTCTCATCTTCCCTAAAGAAAACGAATAAAATAAAATAATATGAAATAACAATAGTAATGTAGAATAACAAAGAACTAGAAAATAACGAATGTGCGGATGCAGTATTAAAAGAACTTTGGTAAAGAATGTGAAGCTCTTTAATTAAAACTGATAATGACAATGAAAGTTAGGACAGGAACCGAATGCAGTTGTTGTTTGCTTACATTGTAACTTAATGACAACTGGCTCTTGTTGTCTTAACTTTTGTGTCGACATTATCGTTATCATTAGTAACAATCAAAATAATTCTTCTATCTGAATATATTTCCAAAACTACCATTTCTGGTTAGACTTTCTGCTGGGATTATCAATGGAAGAATTTTTCTTCGACACGCCATACAAAATACACGCGGAGACGCTATGTTACCCGGCATTTCTCAGGGTTTTCCTCCCCAGTCATTTTTTGCGTGTCTAAATAGCATAAAAATTCGTTCCATCGATCCCGCCCACTTTAAATGCTCCTTGGTTTAAACGGTTCTCCTTGTTTGGCTTCCTCGGTATGTTTCCGCGTTCGCAGATCATGCATCGCGACATAAAACCCGAGAACGTGCTGGTGTCGCCGAACGGCGTGATCAAGCTCTGCGACTTCGGCTTCGCCCGTTACGTCACAGGACCCAACGAGTCCTGCACCGATTACGTGGCGACCCGGTGGTATCGAGCACCCGAACTCCTCATCGGGGATTCCCGATACGGTAGAGCGATCGACGTTTGGGCGGCAGGGTGTCTTTACGCCGAGATGATGACCGGCCAGCCGCTCTTCCCCGGCGAGAGCGACGTCGACCAGCTGTACCGCATCACGAAGATGTTCGGTGAGTTGAGAACCGGATGGATCGGTCGGGCAACTTTCATTTCATTTTTATATATTAATCGATTGGCATAATATAAATTATCTTTAAATTAAATTGAAATTGATTTGTGCGGTTGAAACTAAAATTACATACGAGCTAAAAAAAATATATTAGGATGAGATTAGTGATTTCCCATAATTTCTTGGACGCAAATGACAAAATAGTGAAAATAGCCCTTTTTGCAAATTCAATTGCAAATTTCTCAAAATTGTGGCGTGATGGGGCAATTTGGAAACCAGATTATATTGTAATTCATCGTCCAAAAAATTGTCCGAAATAATTAGTCCCGTTCGGATGTTGGAAAAAAAATCATTTTTTGTTGAGCTTTGCTATTAAAGCTTAATAATAAGCGCTGCTCGGAACTCTGTCCGTACAATCATAACGATCGATTTTTTTTGACGATTCCGTCGAAAATAGGTCCCCCGTGCGGCAAGAATCATTCATCATTGAAAGGCAACGGCAGCGGCCGCGTGATTCGGCATACAAATCCCGACGAGCTGTCGGGTGCTCCGCGATCCGGAATGGCGTCTCTGCGAAGTCTCTTCCCCACGTGGAGCTCGGTGACGGTCGACTTCCTGGCGCAATGTCTTCGTACAAATCCCGACCTCAGGCCCAGGTGCTTCGCGCTGCTGCAGCACCCGTTGTTCTCGCAGGACGGCTTCGCCGACAAGTTCCTCGACGAGCTGCGACGGTTAATCGCGAAAGAATCCGCGATGAATCTGCTAGCGACCAAGAGGACGGAAACGTCCTCCAGAATCTATCGCAGCAGCATCGGGAGGTTAGTCCAGTTGACGAATTCATCCGTACGACAATTTGATATAATCAAGATAAGAAAATAAATAAGAAGAGAAGGAGAAGGGAAAAATTTACAAAAAAGAGAACAAATTCATGTATAATCATATATAAATGTATCTAAAATGATATATATAAAATGCCACATGTAAAATATGTCTATATATAAAAATATATAAATATAAATATACAATTAAAATTATATATAATTATATATTTTTTTATCCGGACATATTCTATATATAATAACATATAAGAAATTGTTTCTCGAGTTGAGAAGGAAAAAAAGTGAAAGAAATCGTGGTAAGAAATTTACCTTTTTGCTCCCACCATTCTTCGCGAACTTTCGATTCTGAGTGCTTCGTTGCTTGCCGAGTAGACCCGTTTTCTCCGGCAATCGCGATTAATTTGTACTTGTGGCGTCTCCAGGTGGCAGATGACGCTGATCAAAGAGAAGAGGTCGACGAACAATACCGCGGAGCCCGCGGAGGCTGCGGAGAACGAGGAGTCGCAGGGGGATAGAGTTGATCGGCCGTCGCCGCCGCAGATCAATCGGCCGCGCGACGCGCGTTACTGCGGACCGGTCTCGGTGATACCGAACACTACGTACATTCGACGCTTGGAGCACAAGGGGCTCTTAATTCCGAACGCGAAGGGCTGCGTCTTGCCCGCTCTGACGTCGAAGACGAACGCCAAGAGGAAAAGGCTCGATCTTCCCTGTGTGAAAAATCGCTGAGAGGGATCGCCGAAGACGCGATTTTTCTTCTTTTTTTTTCTAATAATATTATTAAAGTTAAAAAAAGAGCGAAAAGTTTGTACAGAGAGAGAGAGAGAGAGAGACGTCGCTGTGCGCGGCATGTATCTCTCTCCCCCTCTCAATAGAGAGTGTATATATTCTATGTATATGTATTCTGTAAGCGAATAAGTGTAAAACGTCGACGACGTGCGTGTAAGATGCGACTTGATCGCACTGTAAGAAAGAATGAATTTCGAGAGAGTTTCCCTTCACTTTAACACACTGAATCTACGTACAGGCGTGTCCGGACGCACTTTCCGGATTTTCTCGGGCCGCACGATTAAATTATATATCTCCAGTACGTTTTTCATTTCGTCTTTAACTGCACGGAGAAGGAAGAATGGGAAATAAAAATCGGTCCCCCTTCTTCTTCTTCTTTTCTCTTCTATTCGGGGAAAGGAATAATGACTCCGGCCATCTGACATATTTAAGGGGTTTTTATTTCGGAATTGCATCCATCTTTGAAATATATAATTAATATCTCGCAACGAACGCGTTGACCCCGCAGCAAATGCGACGGGAAGAAAGAAGGAATCCTCGCCGGACGCGAAAAAATCACCGTAACACATTTCTGTCTTCGTTTGTGTTTCCTCTTTTTAATCGTTTTCTGTTTTCTTTTTTCTCGTCGGCTGACGCCGTGCCGAAACTAAGAACTCGAGAAGATGAGAGAACATGATTTTTTGCCTTCCTTTTTTTTTTTAATCTTTTTTCGGTATCACCCGTTTTTTCGACTCGTGTTTCTCCCGGTCGGAATATTTGTCTCACTAGACTTCTCCCCCTATTCTCTTGCTCCCCCTTACTCTCGCACGCTCCCTTTCCCCTCCCCCTTGTCGCTATCTCTCTTCTCTCATAAGCTTAAATTATATACAATTAAATATCTTGCATATCACGGTCTTCAGAGAGAGAGAATCACCCCCAATCCGATTTACATATATTTATTCGACTTCTTTTCTTTACTCTTTTTATCTTTTTTTTTTAATCACAAATCCAGCGGAAACTAAAGTACTAGACGTCATAGTCGCGGAGCGCGACAATCTTATTGGAAATTTTTCTTGCGGGGCAAGTAAAAATTTACTCTCGGAAATCGGTCTCCGCAATAACATTGCTCGCGGTACGCGCATCGCGCGCCTCTCTCATACAAATTGCCGACGTGCTTCGCAGTCCCTTGGACTTCCTAATTTCAAGTTATCCCGCGAACTTATGCGTTACAATGACGAATTTAAGTTCCACTGCAAATTATCATACCGGTAATCCATATTACTTCGAGTAATTGTTACGCTACATTGTATAATTTTCAATTGCACTTCAGATACATATTGCACGACGCAACAAACTTTTCTCGCACTCCTTCTCCTCCCTCCGCACACTTTCCCTCACCATCGCTTTCCTCTCTCTCTCTCTCTCTCTCTCTCTCTCTCTCTCTCTCTCTCTCGTTCCCACTCGCTCTGTTTTTCACGCCCCATACATACATACACACACACACACACACGCGCATTCGCGAGCTTTCACACACACGTCATCACACGTAGTTTTCCATCGGCTCTCACTATCTCGTTCTTCAGAGTCGCCTCTGAATATCACGCGAATTGCTTTTCTTACTTTTTTTTCTTACTTCTCTCTGGAAACCGATCAGCTGCGGAAACCGATCAGATTCGCGGGCGCGCGCGCAACAGTCGTGTGTGTGTCTGTTGCTGTTAGTCGCGGGCAGGTATCTCGCGCAGGTTCCGGACGATCCCCTCGCGCAACGACAAACAATTTGCTCGTTGGTCGGCGGCCGGAGAAAAATCGCGTAACTCGTTGCTTCGCGTTCGTGGAGGACCGTCATAAGGCACTTTCACCTGCACTACGAAATTGTATCGTTAGATGAACATTTTTATGCGTGTACGCTAAGAACGCCTGTGCGCTGCTCGGTATATCAGTACGTTTCTTCCCTTCTTTCTCTTTTTTTCCACTTCACTTCCCTCTCCTTCCACTTTTTTTTCTCTTCATCGTCTTCGCTCCGAAAGTCGTCGCTATTACTATCCGCTAAAACGCAAAAACGCACGAGCCGACGCGCGAAAGACGCGTCGGGACGAGAATTCGCTAAAAGGCAATTAAGTGCAAGGGCACTTGCTCGAATTGATCATTTATCTCGCGGATGCGCGTTATCTCATCGTTATCCCGCTCGTATAAACACTTCGTGTCGAGACGTTTTTTCCTATATTTTCTCCCCCCCCCCCCCNCCTATCGTCATTTCTCGAGCGCGATTCGATTTGCGACGGAGGGGGTCAATCGTCCGAAACACTCCGTAACAACGCGCGACGCACGCGGTCGGATCGGAATTTCCGGAGCCGATCGGTTGGTCCCTCCCCCACCCCAATCCAAGTCCAAAGATCGAAAAATCTGCCCGGTTTGCCGCCGAGCGAACGCAATGGCACAAAGTCGCATCTTCTCGAAGCTCGAAACCTCGAAATCCCTTCCCTTCTCGTACCGGTCGCCGGATTTCCCGCGGAAGTCAGTGCAATAGAGTCAAATCATCGCGTCGTGTGTGTTTACCGCGTCGCACGCATCGCAGAGCGGCGACCATCGCACCTTCCAAGTTAGCGGATAATTACTGGAAGAGAGAGATAAAAAAGACGTTTTTTTCCGTTTTTTCTTCTTCTTTTTCTTCTTCTTCTTCTTCTTCTTCTCGTTAATTAGTTAGTTAGAGTCTATTCGAATACTGAGAGATAGTGACTTTTTTTTTCGTTTATATTTCTCGCGCGGTAACATGTAAGCGATCTATATAAGTCAGGAACGATAATACGAGAGGAATTATGAATCTTTTTTTTCTTTCTTTCTTGCTTGCTTGGCTTGGCTTGCTTTCTCGCTTTTTAACGTTATACACAGGTCGAGAAGGTGACGTCTCGTCGCCCAGCGGATCGGTCGACGACGAGATCAGCGTCTCAAACAATCAAAGTGACTCAAAGCGTCGAATACCTCTCTCACTTCCTTCGGAGTTCGTCCTTAAATTAAGGAGGGTAGACTTTCGACATACATCGGCTCAGCCTTGATGCCTGCTCTCCGTTCTTTCGCGTCTTCAATTAATTATTATTTTACCTCCCGTCGTGTCTCATTTAATCATTATTCCTTTTTCTTTTTCATTATGAATATCATTAGTATCTTTCATATATTATTATCGTGACTATATCAATATATTATGATTATTATTTCATTATATTGTAATTAATAATATTAATGTTATTGTTCTTATTATTATTAATTTTCAATTATACTATGTATTTAAATAATTAATTAAGTAATAAGTTTTATCATTATTACTGTTACATATATTGGGGAGGGGGGGTTGTTCTTGCTGTTTTTGTTCTTGTTGTTGTTATTATTATCGGTAATAGTTGTAGTAATATTATATTATTGTTATAATCATTAATAATATTAATATTATTGTTATTATTATTATCATTGTTGTTGCCGTTATTATTAATAATATTATCATCGCCTTTATTATCAATATTATCATTAGTATCATCATCATTATTATTATTACTGTTATCATTATTATTATCGTTATTATTAATATTATTGTTGTGTGTTACCGTTATTATTATTTTTATTATCATCACCATCATCACCGTCGCGTTATTATCTTTTTTTCCTTTTTATACATTAAAGTCGGTAGTAGTCGTAAACACACTCCTTGAGCTTGTTGAAGGCGTTCTTTTTTTATCGAGACTTGTACGCACTTGTGGCTTCTCCTTCAAAGGAATTATGTAGAAAAAAGAAGTAGTAGTAGTAATATTAGAGGATGAAGAAGAGTAGAGGAATTCGAAGAAACGTTCCTTAATTGTGCTAGAAATATGCTTGCTTAAAGTCATTCGTAAACTGTATTGTGGACGCAATTAGTTCTCTTCTTTTTTTCTTTCTTTTCTAGCTGAATGGCGGAATGTCTAATTATATTTATTAATTTCCTTTCTCTCCCTCTCTCTCTTTCGCTCGCTCACTCTCTCCCTCTCTCTCTCTCTCTCTCTTTTCCTCTCACTCTTTCTTTCACTCCCTCTCACTTTCTCCGGCATTTTCTCTCGCATGCTCGTGACGCATGCATGCACATTCGCGCTCTTCGAAGAGAAAAACGAAAAAATCAGTCAAAATCACACCGAAGAAATGGACAATTCGGCAACTTGATTCTAGTTTTCTAGCTTCGAATTCATTCGCGGGCGGATCATCGCACCCCTGTGTGTATCCTTTCCCGTCACCGTGTGTCATCGATTTTCCCCACGACCCGTTAACCACGCTCCGTTCTTCATCCATCGTGTCTCACTCTTCATTCCGGGTGGATCGAACAAACACGATCTCTCCTTCTCTTTTGCCCATTCTCCTGCCGTTATCCTCTCTTCGCTATTTGATTACCGTTACTTAAGCTTTATCGTTACTTTGATAATAATTTAGTAATAGTACGACGATACCTTAATAAGGCCCAGTAAGGCTGCGTGGGTCAAACTGTCGAACGTGACTGTGTCCCACAAAAATTTCATTTATATCTTCCTCGAGTTTTACCTTCTTCTCCTTCTTCTTCTTCTCTTTCGCTTAAAAATCACACGCGCGTCGCTTCGGAACAATAGACTGCGACCCGGACGTATTTCGTCGAGATTAGCAATTAACGAGCTTTCTTGGGGAAAGAATGCGCGCTACCGTCCGAAAATTATCACCCCCCGCGAGATCGAGAGGCGTTATCTCCTCTTCTTCTTCTTCTTCTGTTTTTTTTTCACTTTCTCTTGAAATTTTTCCTCAGATCCTCCGTCTCTCGTTTTATTGTCGCATTATTGTTCGTTATTTCGCTGATCGTGATGCTTCGCACACTCTCGCGCGTCTGCTCTTCTAGTAGTCAATCCGTTTACTTCGAATAACGTCGTCGTCTTAGAAACGTCCTGCGATTCGCACGTTTCGACGACGGACTTTGGCGAGTTGCATCAGCGTTAACGTGCAATCTCCTTTATTTTCTTTTCTATCTGAATTAAGGAAACCGCGGAATGCCCTTAACGTTACGATAAAGATCCAATGTATGAGAGTGTGTGTGGCTTTGCCTCTTTATTTTTTATAATCGTGTGTGTACCGTAATATATATATATATATATATATATATATATATATTTATATTTATATTTATATACATATATCGGTGTTCGTTTGTAAAAATCCTCGAAATATACGCACGCTCGCAACACCCCAATTGTAGTCTTAGTGGCCAATTTTATGCTTAAGTTCAATCGATAATAATAATAATAATAGTAGTAGCAATAATAATAATTTTTTCTCTAGCCTTTTTTGAACTCTCGGGTATTTTCAATCCCGCCTGTATCGTTCCCAAAATTCTCGGCCTTGACGTAACGAACTTACACGTATCTGTGTGAAATGTAAGTATGTCAGTGTAGATACGGTTTGTGTCTGCCATCTGTCTCGTGTATGTGTGTGTGTGTGTGTTTGTGCGTGCATGCGTGCGTGCGTATGTGTGTATTATATTTATATAATATATTTATATATGTATACTTTAGATTCTTTAAATAGCATTTTTATTACTTTTTAAACCGTTATTTTCGATACTTTCATAAGTTCTGCATAAAAAACAAGGCAATTAGATTGAGTTTTTTATCGTTTTTATACTTAAACCTTTAACGCGCCCGTGCGCGAATATTTTTATTATTATACTTCGGTTGAATCACGTGTCGTGTGTATTTATATGCGCGTCCGAGTATGTATATATATATATATATATA
Source organism: Dinoponera quadriceps (assembly GCF_001313825.1). Lineage (NCBI taxonomy): Eukaryota > Metazoa > Arthropoda > Insecta > Hymenoptera > Formicidae > Dinoponera > Dinoponera quadriceps. Next base: position 14,810 of record NW_014556584.1, read on the forward strand.
ATATCTATATAATATATATTATATACACGTTACAATCGTAAAAGTCACGTCTTTTACTTTCAATCGTTAAGCTCTTTCTCTCTATCTCTTTCTCTCTCTCCCTTATTCTCGTTCATTCATTCATCTGTCACAATTTCTCTCTCTCTCTCTCTCTTTTTCTCTCTCTCTCTCTCTCTGTCTCTTTCTCTCTTTCTTCCTTTCTCTCCTCCTCTCGTCACACAACTAATAAAGAAAGACTAAGCTCTGGGTAAGAATATCGACTTCGTTCGCCTTTTTCCCTTACGGTCGCGTACAAATAAACCGGATATAGATAAATATATATATATATATATATATACACACACACACACACACACACACACATATATATATATATATATATATATATATATATATATCGTAAACGACGCTTTGAAATTGAGACGCCATATCCTTCTCTGTAACCTCTTTTTACAAATTACGACCAAGCTAAATCTGGTCTCTCTCTTTATTTCTCTCTACTCTACGTACTCGACTGTTCTACCTTAGAAAGGCCAATTCGACAGTCTAATCCGATCCTAATTTCTCTCCCGCGATCGGGGGGGACTATCACCGGCCGCGCGGGTTGCACTATGCGCGAACGCATCGCGTCGGCGCGGCGAGTAATTTGTTTTAGCGGAATTATACCGATCACCGGACGGTCCACTCTCGGGCGGCCGCCGTCCTCGGGGCAGGTACCAACCACCCCATGTTCGATCGGTTTCCGGCGCGCTTTCCGTTCGTCGCGCCGAGACGAACCGGGTCGCGGAATTCGGACGGTTTCTGGACCGATTCGCCGGGCCGACACGGCCGCGTCGGTCTCTCTCTCTCTCTTTCACACACACACACACACACTCTTTCTCTCTCTCACACTCTCTTTCGGCAAGCCTTCTTCGCGATTACTTCCACTTGGTCGCGCATTTTCGCTCTCCGATCGTCCTTCACGTCGTCCAACTGGCGGCGCGCCTAGGGGCAGCCGCACTCGTCCACCACCATCTTCGGCAGGTCCCTCTTGATGATGTTCGAGTCGGGGCCGTAATAGATGAGGGACATGGGCGAGAACTTGAGGGGCGCGCAGCATGGTTGCATACCGGCCAGCCGGTCCATCTTCCGGTACTCCTCGATCACGTGGGTGTAATAGTTGAGGAACGTGTCCGGCGTCCTGTGACCGGCCGCGCAGTCTCCTCTGCAGTAATTGGCGTAGTATCTGCCGAGAGAGAAGAGAATCGGCGATTACCACGCAATTTTGCTCGAATAAATACTAAATTGATGAGACGCGTCACTGAATATACGGCATTATATACGGGCGATACATCTTTAAATAATTATAATTAAATTGTGCGACTGATTTACCCTTGAGGAGCGATTATCCAGTCGTCCCACCCCAGCTGAGAGAAGCTCACGTAGAACCTCTGCTTGCAGCACTGACCCTTGATCGCGCCGTTGCACTCGATCGCCCGCCTCCTCACGCGCTTCGCAGCCGCCGGATCTGTACGCACAACCAGAAACGGCCTGTCCGGGTCGTGGTCGCCTAAAACGAAGTTTGTTCCTGTATACTTCGAAGGAGGGTTGCAAGGCATCGCAACGGATCATTTCAACGAAATTGGAATTCATCGAATTTCTCGCGAGCGATGAGACGTGAAAACTCGTGGAGTTCTACTCGTTCGACCGGTCCACGTCGGACCATTATAATTGTTATTGACGACGCAGCCGACTGAATTTGCAACCGAGATATTTTTCATCAATCCGATCGATCGAAATTGTTATTAAAACATAATCCCGTGTATTTGATCGATTCCGTCAATAATTGTAATGCAGCCTAAAGAGTCTCGGATTAATCACTGATCTCAGTTATGAGACACAAGTTGGCGAACTGGCGAGCGCATTAATCAATTAAGCGAATATACGTCGATTAGACCCCCCTCTCCCCTCAACATGTGTACGTAGAGCCTTTCGGGGAGGTCTGGAGGATTACCTTTCGGATTTAAGGACGACTCGATCATGTGCCGCGTGTGCTCGTCGAAGGTCGATACGTGGACGTGCGAGCCGCACCCGCTGCAGTCGACGAGCAACGTCAGCTTATCCTTCGAGTAACTCGTCGTGTACCAACTGCTCACGACCCTCGTCACGTCGAATTTCTGCCAGCCGAGCTGGCCGACGTTCACCACGAGAGATGTCACCATTTCCAGGTGTTGCCCGAGCTCCTGCGTAACAGAATCGACCGACGATCGAATCACTCGTCTTGGTGAGGATTCTCCCGAAGCGCCAGGAACTGATCAGAACTAGACGCTATGTGTCTCTCGTGATATCCTTCCTTCTTCATTTTATTGATGTTTTCTTTATTTACGGACACTACGCGTTGCTTTTAAATTTTACTTCGCTCGTTGAGGTTGAAGAAAAATTACATGATTAGAGAAGTGATTAATTTTTTAAAATAATATCCCGATGGAAATATTTTGCTGAAAGTACCTATGAAATCGATGAAAAGTGAAATGAAAGTTATTGAAAAACTGCCGATTACATTTTAAAATGAATCATAATTTCTCTTGTAAAGTTTAATGTAATACTGTGAAATACAAGGAAAGTTAGATTATACTATTAAAAAGTAACGACAAATTTTTTGAAATACTAAATATCATGAAATTTACAGAATTTTACAGAAAATCTCGGTGAAATAACAATGAAACGGAGCCAATTGAGGGAGAATTTCGAGTGCATTTCAATAGAAAATTTCATTATATTTTCGGTAAAATAATTCCATCCGCTCTTTCTACGGAAATCTAATTCAATTGCGCGATTAATTCATAAGGATCGCGAGTTTACAAACTTCGGCAAAAACCGCGCCTTTATGATTTCTTATTGCACCATTTGTCGTGACTGAGGTGAATTAGCGCGGGTTTAAGTGTCGCCGATAAAGTGCGAGACAATGCGAGCGCTACTATCGAAAACTCGCGCGGAATTATCGATCACTGGTGGGATTACCTTGCCCCGAAGATGCGTCGTGTTACCGCAGTACACTCTGAACACCCAGAGGGTGATGTTCCTTTGGTTGATCTGGCTGTGACGATGATAGTGATGGGCGTGCTTGAGTTCCACTCTCGCCCAGAGGGTGGCTCTTTTGATTCTCAGGGGTTCCAGTGCCGGTCCGCCGCTCGACATCGGGAATTCCAGTAGCGGCTGGCCGTTCAGCGTGTGCCCTGCAACGATGCACGTGTACATTTAATTAAGATAGAAAATGAAAAAACCAATATCGGGCTTTGATTTAATGGCCCGCGCGACGTCTTCGCGTCGATTATCCCGTCAATCGCGCGTTTATCTCAGATCGCGAGTCACAAGTTTGCGGCACCGCGGGAATAAAATCGAGAACAGGAGAACAGGCATCTCTACGACTCTGATAAATCGCGGATAGGATAAAATTGCGAAGGTTTTCGTTTAAATAGATGTTATCTCCGACAAAAGGAACACGTGGCTCATGCAACGTATGCGCGCAACGTATGTAACTGTTAATTTCCGGCGTGTTTGCGATAAAAATGTCACAACCGCATGAACAGGGTAGATTTTTCCAGGCGTTCCAGACTCCGCTCGTTTTGGCCCTTTTCCCGTCTAGCTCTGTGCTAGAAAAGTACACGGCGGACTTCGTGTACAGGGTGGTTCCCGAAGTTCACGGCTTCAATTTTAACGATGTGTCTACCGACGAACGTCTAACAAGTATCTTTCCTACGCAACCCTTAATTACAGATTCAAAACAGTGAGTTTCGAAATTGAACGTCACTAAATACACTTAATATCCCTCTCACCTTCTAAGTCACACCCCGAAAGCTCTTCTTTCCCAGATCGAGAAATCGCAGAGAACGCGTTTTAATCATCTCAATAGCCGGTATTCCCAGATAGATTCGGTATTTAACAAATTCATCTTCAGATGCTTTGCAGCCAATGAAATAATTCGCGCAACGTCTGAAGATAAATTCAAGATGACCTCAAATATAAGACCCGAACAGCACTGAATGTTCCGAGAAGAATGACTGATCAAGATTATTACCTCCTAATATTTTCATACACACCTACACACACACGCTCGAATTACAAAGAAGGAAGCCCACCGAGCGCATAATCGCTCTCGGAAAATCGGCGAACCGAGTTTACCGCGCGTTTCGCAGCCACCCTGTACATACGGGTGCACACAGACACGTGTACGCACGGCGTTCAACGCTCGTTTACTCGAAAGCACCATTCTCTCTCTCTCTCTCTCTCTCTCGTCCTTTTCTCCACACACGCACGGGGCACTGTACATGCGCACCTGCGCGCTTCTGTGTGCGTGCGCGTGTGTGCGCGTAGTAGAGTGAAAGCAGGGCGGCTTCATCCTTTAACGGTTTGGTGAGTCACGGACCGAGGTGGCGCGAGGTGGGGATAAGCACAGGGTGTCTGCCGCCCGTCTGCCTTCTGCCTTTCACCGCACACCCCTCCGCCGTAACCAGCCGCCGCTGCTGCTGCCGCCGCCGCCGCCACCACCCACCCACACCCTCGCCCGCAGCCGATGCGCGCGCTGTAAAGCGGCTGATGTGTGCGCGATTACGTCGCTGCGCGTCGTCCTCACGGTGACTCCGGACGACTCCCGCGGTTGCACCTCGCGAGGAGGACTCGCCAGGATCCCACGGATGGCCGCGTAAGGGCGCGCCTCGCGACGTCGGTCGTCGGCGATGCACATCCCGATGA
>NW_014556584.1:19800-132338 GCF_001313825.1 Dinoponera quadriceps
ATGCACATCCCGATGATCGTGCTCTTGGGCGGGTGGTTCTCTCTAATTCCGGGGGAGGGGGGGGGGGTTAATCGGATACGTGTGTGCGATATACACATGCGATCTGTGTGTGTGTGCGCACATGTAGCAGCGCGCGGAATAGCGTGGAACTTGATTTCTGCGGCGGAGCGCCGGTGGAAGCGTGTACAATCTCGCGGAAATCGATCCCGAAATAAAGGCGAGGCGAAAAAGGAAAAAGCGGCCGGAGATAAAAAGGGCGAGCGCGAGATTACGAAGAATCTAATTTGGCCGATCCGGCCGTTTGAGGAGCGCGATAAGGGGTACGCGCGATAAAGTGCGAGACGCGAGAAAAAGTCGCGAACAGCGCGCTGTCCGAGAGGAGGAGGGGCACGATGGGGGTGATTTCGATCGATTCTAAGGGAGGGGGCAGGGAAGCATAACGCGAGGAAGTCAGAGGGAGAACAGTGTGGAACAATGTCAATGATCGTAACGCGCTTCCGTCTTTCGCGAGGGCACCACGCCCGACGCCGTACGCGGCTCGATTTCTCCCCCCAGCCGGCGGCGATATAAAGAACCGAGAAACGGATGCCGCACGGGTGCATACGCGCTGTAAATTCTTGATGATCGGGCATCGCCGCGAACAAACGCCCGTCACACCGCTCGACGTGCGTGACACAATAACGATTGACATTCAACGATATTCCATCGGCCCGGAGATTGATTGTAGAATTGAATTGATGACCAATTTTGAGGACGGGGGGATTTCGGCCAGTTCACTTGGCGTGAATCGTTTATTTTTCATTTAAATTACCTGAATTAAATGAAATTGAGTTGAATTTCAGCGAAATTTCTGTCAAATTTACGGAGATACCGCGCCTTGTGTCCGTACTTGCGTTCGCGATAATGATTAATATTTAAGAACGTGGCAATAAATTAAATTTAATTTGATTTTATATCACTTCACTAACTATATTTCTTTATTTTCTTCATTTATCTCTGTTGAATTCAACTAATCTATTAATCTGCTAAGTTATATTCAATTAAATTTAATTTAATCGAATAAATTAATCCAATAAAATTAAAAGAATAAAGTTATAGGAAATAAAATAAAATTCAATCCAGTTCAATTTATTGCCAAATTCTCAAATACTAATCATTATCGTAAAAGCGAGTATGGACACGAGACGCGATCGTTTATGCGGTATTTTCGCAAATTTGAAAATCACATTTAATTCTGAGAATTAATTTCTTCGAATTAATAAGCGACTTGATGTGCGTCAGCGTCGCTAACTAATCAGGTTTTGTTCGGATGCCGTGGAATGCTTAACCGGCGGTACAATGCAACGTCTTCTCCTCGTGATTTAACACGAGAGGACCGAGGCGGATATGCGGATACGGCGGAAAAAGCGCGATATAAAACGCGGCTCCAGAACGCTCCACGTCCTTGGCACGTGATCGACAACAAGAGTAATACGGATTTTTAGTGGCGGAATACTTGTGGCACAATCGCGGCTCACAAGACGCCGAAATTACGCCTTGGCTTTCCATACTGGCATCTCTCCTTTGCACACAGGGTGTCCCAGACGTCCGATCGTTTCTCTCCCCGATTGTTCAGATATCCGGATATCGGGAAAGAGAAAGAACGACATAGATAGATAGATAAAAAGAAACAACGATTTAACAGAACGCGTTAAAATTAAGGAAAAAAAATTGCCACTACTTTCCGAAGCAGCCAAATGACTCCGTTACTTCCTTTATCACGTAATCGCTGAAATTACGCATAATCCTAATTCCGTATATTCCCCCCCCCCCCGGCCCCTCGTTCGTTTTTCGCTCTTCGACGAACGAGAGCACGTCACACGCGCTTGATCCGCGATGTTAACGAGTGACTTTTCTCGGCGGAAGGGTAGTTTTGCCGACCGCTACATTTGTCCGGCTTTAAAGTGAAACGTTAGAAATTTTCGGCCGGACAGGACACTTATGGCGCCCGGCCACTTATCTTCGGGACTTGACACCGATATAATTCATTCCGGCCGCTCTCTCTGCATGAACAGTTTCGTATGTACAATCTTCCGCAGCCCCTCGCTCTACTCTTTCTTTCTCTCTCTCTCTCTCTCCGTCCGGGTCGCGATGTTCTACAGGGGCGTCGTTCGATTTTCTAACGGCCTCGCTCGAGTTTCGAGTGCGTCGTCTGTCGTACTTTTCGAGGTCGGTACATCGGGTGGTACTTTTGCCCCCTGCGCCGCAATGCGACACCACCGGATCTGCACCCCGTTTTCTCTTTTCTCTCATCGCACGGGAACGATGAGACTTTTTCCACGACGACGACAACGGCGAATATCACTCGCGGAACGACGCGGCTCGAGGGGAGGCGAGGCTCAACCACGTGGCGAGTTTTTGCACGTGCGTAACGTTGAACGCTCTCGGGAGATATCGCGCCGTCCATAAGCGTACATCTTCGCGGAACACCGTCTCGGATAATTTAACCGAAAGCTTGATCTTAATTCCCGCGAGGGATATTTTATCTTGATCTCATTATCGTTATTTTGGAGAACTTACTAGTCACGCAAAAAGCTCTCGCGATCCTGTCGAGGTCCTTCATACGGTGATTGAGAGAATGAAAAAGCGGGGTCTCCAGATTGACTCCACGGTTTTGTTTATTTTACAACGCGCACGCGTTGCTTCTCTCCTTAACCCTTTAGGGCCCACACATCGATCTCATTGAAATAAAATTGAGTTAAATGTTGTAATTTATAAGATTGTCTTCAAGGACGTTCCTGATGAAACTTTTTTGTCCGAGTAAGATTGGCCGTCAAAAAGTACGATTTGCTGAATGCACATACATTGAGAAAAAAAAAACTTGCTGCGTTCAAGTAAATATTTGCTACGGAGTATCAAGATAGTTTATTTTATCTGGATTAAGTAAATATAAGTAAAAAAAGGAATAAATCCGAGCGTCGGCGACTTGATTTTTCATGAGATTGCACATGTTTGTTTTCAATCGGGAAAACACTAATTTCACGAGTTACGACGGAGAATACAGCTTCATTCAGAATAGATTGATAATATTAACGGAACCATTACTAACGAACGAGAGGATCCAAAATTAACGCACATTATTACATACACCGAGCCTTAAAGGAGTTGATTATTTCACGTTATAATCTACCCCTTTTATACGAAAAATAAACCAAACATAGCACGTGAGGTCAATCTGACTTCCCTAGATACGTTGAAGACCCACCTTGCCATCAGAGCGTTAATAATACGCGATTTACGTCGCAATTCTCCCTCGGTGAAGGTCTCTTCGCCGATATGCATGAAACGACGTTCGCATCTTCACAGGCGATTCATACGAAACGGTCAGCTTACGCGCGGCTCTAGAGAGAATCGATTGTCGCCACGGTTGTGAACGATTTCGGGGAAACGGAAATTATTCGCGTGTTGAGCCGCAAACCGTCGAAAGCCGCGAGCATATTACGTATCACGTATGTTGTACGATGTCGTACCGATCAGAGCGTGGCTGCGGCTCGTAACGGCTCGGAGCGAACGCTATCGAGCGAATCAACCTATTAGCACGGCCAAGGTTCGAGCGGTTATAGGCCTTACATCGCGCCTATCGCGTCCTCGAGGAAAGAGAGAGAGAGAGAGAGAGAACGCGACGCCGCGGGGAAAACGGGCGCGGGAAAAAAACTACACGACACGCAACGCGCTGGAAAAGCGCCGGGAGATCATCCACCGGGATGTAATATCCCTTTTACGTTTTATCGCTCGATCGTTCCGGGACACGGAGAGGGATTATGTTAATAAATCCGCGAGTCGCTCATTCCCAGGAGGAGGAAGTCCATAATTTTCGCCTGAATCGAGCTGGTTAATGGAGCGTGTTGCGAAAGTGTGAATCTTCCGTTTGTAGGTGCTCGCGTATGTGTACGTACATATGTAAACGTGTGGAGGGTGCAGTCGCGTGTAGCGCGTTACGTTTGAAAACAACGATATTTCAGGAAACAGGCGCGCGTATAAGCGGGCCGCTTATATTGTTTTTCAGATGAATTCCGCCGGGAAGGGAGGGGGGAATATTAGATCCAGCCGAATATGTCGCGGAGGCTACGGTATCGCTTGGCTTCGACGATGATTGGCAAGCTCCTCGTGACCTTGCGTCAGAGAGATACCCGCCGCGAAATAACTCGCGTCGTCCTACTTCGAAATTTTCCGCCGGCACGGGGAACGTCGCTCGCCGTCGTAGTATTTGCGCGCGGGTTAAGAACCCCCCTCCCTCTTGCCGTCCGCGGACTCTTCTCTCGTTCTCTAATTTAATAGAAAGCTTTTTCCACCGGTAGGTAGGAGTGCGGTTTCAGAAGAAAGGAAAGAGACAAGAGAGAGGAAAGTAAAGAAAAGAGAAGGGGGTGGAGAGGGAAGGGATGAGGGGGGAGAAAGAGGCCGAGACTTTTTCGCGAGGTATGGACCATAGAAATACGGCTGTAGAAAATCGGCGAAGATTTCCTAGATTCGTCCTAGGAGACGTTGAAATATCGCCCCGACGTCCTTCCGTTCAACCACCCCCTCCAACCCTCTCCTCGTCCCGATCGCTATTATCAGAGACGCGCGCGAAGAGGGACGATTGAGTAGACCGCCCCGAAAGCGCCCTCGCTTAAATATACAAAATCGTGAATGCGGGATGTGCGTTTTATAGAAATTAAACGCACAACACAGAAATGTTTATACAGGGGTAGAAAGGACATTAAATTTACTCGGATGCAGGGAGGATGACGAGGAGCCGGACGATCAGTGATAATATGATCGTAATCTTTTTTTTTATTTCAGACGTCCGAATTAGGGAGACGGTTGCGGAAGTAATTTTCAATAATGACAAACGTCCTTCTGCAAGGGAATACTGGCGTGCGCGAATAATCCCTGCCTATTTCGCCCATCCCTTATACGACCCGTGAATTACAGGCGTAATCGGGTTTAGCGCGATCTCTCCCGGCGGTGGGACATCATCTCGTAAATCTCGCACACGCGCTCGTCAACGGGGCGAAGACGGACCGCCACGTCGCCAAGCTGTCCATTTGAAACGCGACGTAGGACCGCGAGGAGACCGATTCGACGGAGAAGTTCGCGTCACCTTCGACAGCCCCTACGCCTCGTCGCGAAAATACCGAACTTCTTTCGTCCTTCTTAACCCTTTCGTTGCGTATGACGCGTCACTGGAAAGCAGCTTCTCAGTTGCATACGCGGTGAAAAATTGTCCAGAACCTCGATTGAATCTTTCTCTCTTAGAATTTGCTCGGTCACATTATTCCGCCTCAATGTCACGCGATTGAATATCGTGCCGGCACTTTTGATCGCGCGAAAAGGTTAGCGCGTTCTTGAAGGGTGCTCGAAAAAAAAGCAAAAATCCGCGTCAACGTGTCAGAAGTTGAGAGTGTCGCCTCGCCTCGAGGGGACGTTCAACGGGCGATTAATTACGCGCTTCAGCAGTCGCGAGACTTTCGTTCGCCGAACGCGGCTCCGACGACTCTCTCGGCGATGACTACCGCGGCACCCTCCCCCTCGGGGGGGTTCCATCTCGACGATACACGGGCGCGATACCAAGGGCGGTTTGTTACCGCCGTCGTCGCGCGGATCCCCGAACGAAGCGCCGGAGACTATAATTCTTGCGGGAGAAAAATCGGGAGGAAAGGGCGGCAACGCAGACTATCCGGAGGATCCGGTCGAATGTAAGCGGCAGCGGGTCCATAGTTTGTCACTGACAACTCGCCGACGGACGAGATTTCGGCCCGTCCTTGGAGCCGCGACGACGGCGGTCGGAGGAGAGATCGTGGTGATAGGGGCGAGAGAGCCTTTAGGGGGTAAACACACGAGGAACTCCCCCCCCCCCATCGGAAGGCGGGGGAAATAGGAGAGAAAGCAGCGATTTCTAGGACAATTCGCGGCCGTCCCGATGTATCGAGAGGAGAGGACGGGCGGGGAGATCGCGCATCCCGCTCTATGAAGCGGCGTCGTTGCGAGGATCACGGCGGGACGAATAAATGAAGTAGCACCGCCGAGCAAGCCCTACTTCGCCGTTTCCCAAATGAGACGGTCCCGCAAAAACTGCTGAGGCGACTTGAAGCCCAGACAGCAATACGGGGAGGCGGCGCGCTGGCCGGAGATAACGACGAGGCATCGGAGGAGGACTTTCTCCACGCGAATCCCGATCAAACGATAGACCGCCGACGGAAATCGGGGAATTCGGAGATTGACATCGTCGTCTAATGTACTCGCCCCGACGTCGGCCCCCAGCGCGCGGCAGCGCGACGATGATTTCTGTATTTGCGCGGGACATATATACATAAATATACATTGTGGTGCGACCCTCATTTAAGAATCCTTACAGAAGGACATTCACAATTAATCTCTCGGATAATTTCATAAATATTGTGGCAAATTTTAACCCCTCTAACGGTAAGGGTTCGGATGCGACCCCCCCCCCCCTCGGGCTCGTTTATTTTACAGGATGCTGTTTCTTTTCTTAAGGAATGCCCCGTGTTATTATTATCAACCTGTTTATCAACCTGTTTGTACACTGATTGAAACACGTGAAGAATGAACAAAACAAAGCAGAGGGTCGGATCCGACCTCTCTTTCTCGGATATGTAAAATCCATCTTACCGTTAAAGGATTGACACAGCGAAGGACCCAGTTTAGTTGAATCAAACTAAATTTCCGCCGGATAACAAATGTTTTGGCTGTGAGAGCCGAGATTTTGTTCTCCGGGACGAAAATGAAAGAGATTTGATCCCGATAATCAAACCTTGATTCTTATAACCGAAACAGTTGTTTGCTGATATTCAAACAAGAATTTTGTCCGATTCAATTGAGTTTCTCGGTGCATTTCTTATTGAAAGAAAACACGAGCCACAAACGCGAGAACTGAATGAAAACCGTCGAAAGATGCTTTACGGACGCTGAGGTATTTCAACTATCGAATTTGAATTTTAATCCGAAGATCAATGGCGGAGATGCGTAAAGCCGCGTGATGTACGATCGCGAAAACGGATGTCGTCCGATCGGATCGATCAGTTGAAAGAGAGAGAGAGAGGGGGAAGGGGGGGGGGGAGAAAACGATCAGTTAAAGAGCGGATTGGAGCTCTTCATCGTACTTGGATTAAGCGCGTAACTCGCGGGTGTCGAAAGTGATCGCGCGATCGAACGGACAGGTCGGGCAGGTTGTCGGGGCGGAAGAAACGAATTCCCGTGGACCAGTAAAGTGCATTAGACTAGATAAGTACGGAAAGAAGTGGGGGTTTGGCTCGAGGTAAAAGATGTGCGGAAGAGCAGAAGAACGAGAGAAAGAGAGAGAGAGAGAGAGGAGCCAGAGGGTGGAAGGGGGAAAGCAACGTGGATTACAACTGTTAGCAGGGACGAGAACGGACGAGACAAGTGGGTGGGGGATGTAACAGGAAGAGAGGAGATTGCGGCTCGAGATTGATGAAGAGGCGAGGAGAGTGCGATTTTTAAGCATCGCTTGAAGCGAGGGGGTGCGTTTAAGGCGGGGTATAATTCGGTGTCCGGGTGAAGTCACGCGGAACGGAAGGAAGTTTTCGCAGTTAGGGTGCCGCGCAGAAGAGTGATTACTAGGGCGGAAAGCCGGAAGTTCGTGAGATTTCACGACGTACCCCCGCCGGCTACGTGGGCCGCCCGGGCATGCGTCGGAGGGCACGGGCGAGGTATCGCAACGACGGACAGCGCACGACGACGAGAAGACACGAGAGATCTCGCTTGTTCCCACGAGAGTAAACACGAATAAAAAGACATCCGATGATGAACCGCCGGCAGGGATGATCGGCTGACTTTTTTAATTCAGTTAAAATCTATAAGCGAGGGGGTGAATCACAATCATCACACGCGACACCCAACGACGGCTCTCGTTAGCTCCGATACGACGAAGTGAATTGACAAAATCCTTATCCGAATAGAAATCGTCGATCGAGATCGCGGCGTTCGCTACCCCCTGCAGCAAGACTCCGCGCGAAACCTCATGAACGAACCGCATTAGCCCCTTCGCCTCACGTGATTACCGACGACGAGAGAGCGAAGTGCAAAAGGAGGGCCCGATCGAACTCGTCACGTACGCGTCGCCGCCGCGATGACGAAGAAAAACACACGGTGTGCAGCACGCGGTCGTTCGTCGATAAAACGTTTAAAACTATACCGCGTAGCCGTATACACGCACGCGCACACACTTGCACCACCTGCACCACCTCTCTCTCTCTCTCTCTCATTTTGCACACATATACGAGAGCGGGCGCACACAGCCGAGGAGCGCAGCGTATTGCCACCAGATAAGAAGTCCAACCTGAGCAACCCCAGTGCGAATCTAATTACAGCGCGACATGTTACTGACGTGTTCCAGACATAGTACCACGTATACAAGCGCAGCGCGCTATCGTGTCGTGTAGGGCCGAGGCGATTGACCGTAATACGACCAGTCAAATAAGAGGGTCAGATATAGCCAGTTGGTAACCCTGATCCAGATCTATCGCCACGTGGTCGCTCGCAACTACCCACCGCTGTTTAAAGCACGTGTGACGTATTCGCGCGCGCGATCATACGCGGCGCGTCCACGCGCGCGTATCACCGCGCGCGCCCTATCGACTGCTCGTCATCGATCGCGACTCGTTAGCGCCATATCGGAGATAAGCGAAAAAGAAAAATCGTCGCGAGCGCGCGCGCTGCCGGCGAGATCGCGCGGCACTTTGGGTGTGGCTGCTGTGTGGTGGTGGAGCTTAAGCTGGAATCGGCGACGATGCCACCGAGCTGTCTGATGCGGAGGGAAAAGGAGCAAGTGGAAACGGTCGAACAAGGTCGGACGTTCCCGTTGCTCCCGAGGAATTGTGCGATCCCCCACCCCCTTTCTCTCTTTATCTCTCATGCCAGTAACTGTCACAAAGAAAAATTTCTCTATCTTATGATTCATTTCTTTAATTTATTCTTTTATGTGGCTTAATTTATTTTTCGTTCTTTGTGAATATATATATATATATATAGTTTGAATTTATTTAGACCTTATTTTCTTACGTCTCTGTTTTACCTTACATTCAGAATTATAATTTTATTTTGTGTAATTTTTGATTTAATTGAAATTAAAAATGTGATTTCTCTCTTCTTCTCTTCTATCGTGTATTTTATTTGTCCTTAGAAGGCTAGGATGAAACAAACGCTGTTCTCTCTCTTTCTCTCTCTTTCGCCGTTCCTCCGATCGGTCTGAGATTTTTCGGACGGGATAACAACGGTGAGCGTGCGGTGTTATGCGACCGTCGTCGAGAATCACACGTGACACATGTAAACGGAGGAGTCTTTGGGAATGGCGTGATTCGGCGGAGGATGATCGCGACGTGGCGCGCAGCGAGAAGTGTCGCTGGATACGAATCGCGCGCGCCGAGATCGGCCGATTTATTTTAGCAACAGGGAAACGTCGCCGTCGTCGTCGTCGGCGGGGCATTAAGGGCGAACCGGCACGCGAGAGAATGGAGGAGCTGGAGTGGAACGATGAGTTGTATGATGGTGCGCGTTACGCGAACGGCGCTGCGCGATTGTGCCGCGGCTCCTGCTAATACATTAGACGAACGTGCACCGGAGAAATTAAAGACAACGCCAAAAAAAAGATACAACGACGGATAGCACGCGGAGCGGGCGGGCGGAAAGTGGGGGAGATGAACGCGTAGATAGATAGAGAGGTCGCGGGAGCCAAAGAGAGAAAAAGCGGAAGGGCGGCGGACGAGGAGAGCGGAGGGACAAGAAGAGAAAGAGAAAAAGAGAGAGGGAGAGAGAGAGCGGATGGAAGGGAAACGCGCGGAGCTGGAAAGGAGGGAAGAAAGGGGAAGAAAGAAGAGACGGGGGTGAAGGCGAGGTGAGCGAGAGAGAGAGAGAGAGAGAGAGGGAGAAAGAGACAGAAAGAAAGAACGAAAGGAAGCAACCTACCCTTTTCTATCTTGAAGCGGAGAGTGTACCAGGATGAGGAGAGTCAAGAGGGAATAAAGGGGATGTAGAAGATATACGAAGAGCGGCGCCCAGCTGGAGCCACGTGCATCGATCTGACTACAGGCGCCAGCCGTCCTATCCGTCGGCTCGTTCGTCCATGAGTTCGACCCTGCCCCACTCCACTCCATCCCGAACCGTTTCATCCCATCCTGAACCGTCAAACTCTCGGTTCTGATACTCCCCATAAAGGGGGGGGGAGAAACGCGAAGAGAAAGTATAGGGGAGGAAAAGAAAAGAAAATTGCGAGGACGAAGGGAGACGGTGAGATGAAAGCGGACGTGGAAGGAAGAAAGAGTGAAAGAGAGAGAGAGAGAGAGAGAGAAAGAGGAAAGGAAAAAAAGAGGCATAAAAAAGGGAAAAAGGGGTGAAGGAGAGATGAAAATGACGAGAGAGAGAGAGAGAGAGAGAGAGAGACGGTGAAAAGAGAAGAGGGTAGTAGAAAAAGATAAAGGTAGGGTATGAGGGAGCGTGTGGTGAAGAGGGCGAGGAAGAAAAGGGAGAAAGAAAGATAAGATAAAGAGGAGAAAGGGAGGAAAAGGGCGAAAGAGGGAAAGAGAGCGGGAGAGGAGACGACAGTGCGCGTCGCTTCGCGGCATTGAGGGGTCGGGCGAGTTTTAACCCCCGCGCGTAGTGTCCGACTCGGTGTTCGCTCTGGAATTCCCACAGGTTGAACGAACTCGATTCCATCGAAATTCGGGATGCGCGCCCGGCATTTCGCGGAGGAGAATTGGCGAGAATTTCGAGTAAGGTCGTCACACGCTGGGTCGTCCGTTATGTCGATAAACGATAAAACGAAATAATTAAACGTTTACCGCCAATCGGGTCCCTCTCGTATCAATTGACTTTTTTATAGCACGCTTGTACTAAGTTATCGCTACGTTATCGTGTCTTCTTCTTCTCTCTCTCTCTTTTTCTTTTTTCCTCCCTCGCGCTCTCATGACTTAGCGAGATACGCTGCTATATAAAGTCGACGTAGCGCGAAAACATACACGCGTCCGTCTATACCAATCCTGCCGCGCACAATCGTAAAAAAAAGTCTAATGGAACGAAGTGTCCCCCCCTCCTTCTCCCTTCGTCTCGTCGTGTCGCGCGACAAACGTAAACGCAATCGATATCGTTCGTTTGCTCGTCATCGCTATATCAGCTCTCAGCCCGACACTCCAAGGTCCGCGAGAAAATCCTCCGTCTCGTGCTGGCTCTCACGGAGTGGCCTTGAATAAAGTATCCACGTTAAAAGCTCTTAGATGGATTAGCGGCGTTAAACTTTCCGTGATACCCGCGCCGTACAACCAGCGCGTCGCTCGCGAAGAAACACACCGGCCGATTATGGAAACGTCTCATCCCCGTCGTACGAACAGCTGTAATGAGTGTAACGAGTACACAGTCGGTACAGTTAACGACGTATTAAATAAGTAAGTAAGAATAACGGAGTGCTATACGCCAAGGTGCAGCGGGAACGAGTGCGATTGACGGTGAAGCGCGGTGAGAGCGAATAATCGTGATAAGGCAGTAATCCGAGGCGAAATTTTGGTCCTACTTTAAATCTGATTTAGTTCTACATTAAGTCTTCAATAGTCTCCTATTGTGCTTCTTTGATGCTATATGGAGGAAATATTGTAATAAATATGACCACAAAATATTGGACCGTACCGGAATTATGACTGAAATTATGATTACAGCACACGTCATAATTTCAATTATAATTCCGGTATAGTCTTTACATTGCAAAATTTTGTGGTAATTTTTATCACAATATTTTCTCCGCATACAATGTGGGAAGTTACAGCCGTTTTTCCGTTTTGAGGTTTAATGTAGAATTTGAAATTTCGATTCCGGAATACGTGCGTACCCGAGTCGAAATTCCAATTCTACATTGAGCCTTCAACTGGAGAAAACGAAAATAACTCCTCATTTGTACACAGAAAAAAATTGTCTTACATACAAATCAATGATAGATATTCTCATATATAAGCAAGAATATAATATTTTTAGAATATTTTTAATCTTGAAATGAGTGTGAATAATATTTATGTCAATACGAATTCAATCAAATCGAGACTAAAAATCTTCTAAGAAGATTATAATATTCTTACATATGTATGAGAATATTCATCTATTTCTTGATTTAAGACTAATTATTTTTCCGTGCAGCATCAAAGGAGCATTAATAATGTCTCTTTAGTGTTACAAAGAGAATTTAGACCATTTTGGGGGAGGGGCGGGGAGGAATTTAAAATGCTGCATTAAGTCTCAAGTGGAAAAAACGGAAATAATTAGATTTAATGTAGAAGAACTGCAGTTTCTCGACTCGTTCCAACATGAGAAGTAATCAATCAGAATGGATCAGACGATCGGATGATCTCCTGAAGGACGAAAGGCGAAGGAGTCGCAATCGAGTGAATCGGATCGGACAGATATCGTCGATCTGAATAATAGTCAGCGTCTGAGAGAGAGAGAGGGAGAGAGGGAGAGAGGCACGCCTCGAGTCGCCTCGTCGGGGAAGCTAAATAGGGGATGTTTGGTGCGCCGCTGACTGTTAAGAGCCGCGAGTTACGAGCGACGGACGTTCGGGCTTTCATAAAGAATCGCGCTGGGAAGATCCGCCGCCAAGTCCTTTTAAAAGAGAACAACCGTCGAGCGCGCATAATGGCCGGCCTCCGCGCGACAGGAGTCTCTTTCTCTATCTCTCTCATTCCCTCTGGTCTTTCCTTCGCTCTGCTCTACGAGATCTCATCCGGCAATGACGAACGCCCTGAGAAATACTGCGTCAATTCGCCCATCGCGTCGCGCCGCGTCGCGACGCGTCGCGTCGCCTCGTCTCGCCTCGGCTGTTCGCGCGCCCCCAAGTCGCGATGCGATGCGTATGTATTCGCGGATCGTGTCACTGTACTCTCGCTCTGTAGCATCGGGAAGGTGAGCGTTAATTGTTCGGACATGACGCGGCGAATTAATGGAGCGCATGGAAAATGTATCGAACTGACGGATCCATCGGGTGTCTTCGTGATAAAAGGAAATAATTCGTCCGGCAATTTGGCGAATTCGTCGAAGCTGCGATTCGAAGGAGGCTCTACTCAGAAAAAAAAGAAATACTAGATTTAAGTAGACAATTTTACTTCGATACTCCTTGGCAAATTTTTATTCGGATAATAGGAGTGATATTAATTTGATCCAAGTGAAATATTTTTCAAATAATTTATCCGAATAAAATATTTACTTAATCCAAAAAGCCACGATTTTTATTCATTTTTTCTCGTGACTCAGGCTTGAGAGTACTATAATGTTATTTCAGCGTTGAGGTGACGAGTGTTTCTCTCTCAGGGTTAATAATGTATTAAAATACTTTACGTTTCGGCTTGAAATAAAGGACTACGTAAGCAGAGTGGCGCAGGCACAACATCAAAATGCCCAAGACGCGTTGCTTGGTTTACGCGACTATTAACTCCGGTTGCGGGATTTTTCTACTTCCCCGGTCAAAATTTCAAATTCTACACTAAGTCTTCAAGAGAAGAGGAAACGGAAATAAGTTCCTATTCGTAGCATCATAGAAGCACAATAAGTGCTTCTTTAATTCTACAATAGGAATTTAATCGTCCAGAATCTAAATTTTATTTCTGCATTAAGTTCTGCGCGACAGAAGCACAATAGAAGATCTTTGGGCGCTCAATGTAGAACCAAGTCAGACTTAAAGTTGAACTAAAATTTCGACTCGGGTTTCCATTCGACAAACAAACGTACTAACATGCGATGTAAAATCGGCCTGTCGTTGTAATGGGACGCCTTGCCTCGTGTAATTTCTCAAGACGCCCGGCGGGCTTATTTCAAGTCTCCCTAAGCGGCACATATCGCATGCAAGTTTCATGCGCATTATCGCAACATTGTTTCTACGGTACTTGGCGGAAGGACACGTGTCGTGCATACTCGGGCGATTGTTGTCAAGCATTGCCGAGGCTGCGCGGGGTTATAGCAAAAAACGAATGCTCCCTCTTCCTCCCTCTCTCTCTAGCGATTAACCCGCCTACCCGAGTCGAAATATCAATTCCATTTTAAGTCTAATTTAATCCTATGTTATATCTTCAAAGGTCTTTCATCGTGCTCCTTTGATGCTGCAAATAGGGAAGTTATTGCCGTTTTCTTCACCTGAAGATTTAACGTAGAACTAAAATATAATTCCCAGAGGTCTCAACTCCTACTTGTCCCCATTTAAGGAGCACTTAATGCACTGCTGCTTTGAAGCTACGAATAGGAACGTACTTCCGTTCCCACCTCTCGAAGATTTAACGCGGAATTAAGAATTTCGACTCGGAGACGCGCAGGCCGCGCAGTCGCGAACGAGCGGCGATCGATTAACCGATCGCGCTGCATCATTAAAGTTGGCAATGACGAGCTTTGCGGTCGGTCGGTCGGCCGCGAATTGGTGCGAGACGAGGAAGGATAATCGGGCGTCGTCCGTAGAAAATCCGCCAGTGCGGAACAAATCGACTAAACAATCCCGCGGTTTATCTCTCTTCGACTTTCCGCCGCGCGAGAAGGCATTTTCTCTTCCCATCGTATCCGCATTTTTCATTGCATCCACGAAACGTCTCTCGACGTTTCCTCTTCCACGCATCTCTCCAGTGTCACCCGGGAGTAATTGTCCTCGCGTGAGAAGATGCGGCTGCTTTTCCCCGCAAGATCCGTCTCGCGCGCTGGGAACGCCGCCCTTCTGAACTCCTCGCGCGATTCGATAGCTCGGTACCGCTTGTGGGGTGGATGCGCGTGGTTACGTGTAATTAACCGGCTCGAAAGCGGGGCAAATGATCCTTGGCAGCAGGTTCGCGTGGAGACCACCATCACCACTACGGCCACCATCGCCATCGTGGCGCGCGTGCGAGCGAACGGATTCGGCCGTCCGTCACCGGCCGCGACTGGGTAATACACTGTACGCAATGCACCCTGTCAGAGATAATGGTTTCCTCTTGAACATGAGAAACGCGAGGCACAATAAACCGCCAAAATTACGGCTGCTGGCTTACGGCACTGCTGCGGTAATGGCGGTGGAATGGCCGCGTCTAAGGGAACGGATCCGAGGAGAGAGAGAGAAGGGCCGACGGCGAAAAAAGGGTGAGAGGAGGGAGAGAAGGAAGGAAGTCGAAGATGAAGAGAGAAAGCGGATATGTCGTCGTCGCGATACTGCACATCGTCGGTAAACGTCGCGGAATATCGAGCGTCCGGCGTGTCGCCTTCTCTCTCTTTCTGCTCCCTCTCTCCTCTGTTTCTCTCATGGATACGTATTTTATCAATCATTCATTATACGTCATTCCTCGTTGCCTATTCGATTTACAGCTGTCACTCGCGCGCTCATCGTTATCGTCATTGTATGTTGATTATTCCCTAATTTGTCATCTTGTAGTTTATTATAGTATTATCATAGCCACTTAGATTTTTTGCAAGCTCATTCAAGGTGTATCTTAACCCTCTTACGATAAGATTGGGGTCGGATGCGACCCCACGGCTCGTTTACTTTACAGCGTGCACGCGCTGTTTCTCTTCTTAAGGAATGTTCCATTATTTATTTCTTTTATCTATTTTGTATATTGCATGCAAAAAAGAAATAAAACAGCATAGGGTCGGATCTGATCCCATCTTCCTGGATAAGTCGAAAATCCACCTTGCCGTTAGAAGATTAAGGGGCTTTGTTTCAGGATTGAATTTATCCCTATCTCTCTCTCTCTCTTTTTCTTCCACGGAAATCTCCTTGTCCGTGTCGACTCGTCCTCGCCACGAAGTAATTTCGTATCTTGCTGTCTAATTACGCCGTGATAATTATATCGAGGATGGACTAGTGACGATGTCTTCGGTGTCAAGAATTCCGCGTCGGCTGCGTCGGAATTTAAAGGTCGGAGATAATTTCGTTAGATACTCGCTGCGTCCGTTTGTCTAAATGCGGGGCTGTCGTGAAAATATTCCGTTCGATATACTTCACATATATTTCACCCCCTCTCCCCTCCGTAAAAATCAAAATAATATTATTTTTATTTTTCCGACGCCCACTCTTATCAATCACTTTGCGCCCTCTTCGTTAACCCTCGTTGTCTTTCCCTTCCGCTTCTCCTCTCGTCGTCGTCATCGACGCCATCGTCGTCGTCGCTCGGGATTTCACCTCCTCGACGACAACGAAATGGTAACGCTGTTGGTGGCGTTGTTGAGTGAGACGCATAAATTCTTATGGTATCTTATGGTCCAAGTGCTTCGGAATGGCCGCCCGCTGAAGGGTGGCGAGAATATAAACGTTGTTTTTGCACAGGAGCGTTACTCACGGGTTGTAAAGTTCCGCGCTGGCTGCTGCTCATCGTGCTGTTACGATTGCTGCAGTTGCCACTGCTGTTTCTGCCGCTGCTCCCAGTGTTACTTACAGTCGATGCTTGTTCACGTAGACTCTCGCAAGTCTCGTTGCCGGAGACTCACACGACCGTATGCCGATCGACTCCTCATTGATTGTTCGTGCGCGCGAGATCCGACGTTCTTTCATGGATGAATTTTTAAATTGGCGATCCGATTTGTCGCGTCTTCTTCCGTGGACCACCTGTCGTCTCGCTTGATCTTCAAACTGATGCGGATCGGGCGCAACGGTGATCGCGATGAACCATTGTGGTGAGGATTTAATTGAACGCAACAAGTATATTTCCGTGTTTCCTCTCGTGTTTCCGTTGAAGAAGACAGAATTTCTGGTGGTAAGAACCAAATTTGGTTCTTATTGGAACGCGTTTGGTTGTGCATTGTCCAGACAGATCCAACCAAGCTCGAGAAGCACGAGAAGAAATTTTTCTGCTTGTCGGGGGTTGCAGCACCAAAGTACATGCTTCAGATAGAAGATCGTAAGATATGTTTATAACCAAAACTTTAGCATTAGCCAATATTCATTGAACATTTATATACTCAATAATTTCGTATAGTAATTACATATTATATTATTTTTATACAATATGTTATCATATTCATATTGAGTACTTTCGAACGATATATCGTACATCGTTTTTCGCGACAGACTTCCCCTCGTCGGTGCGAACGACAGATTAATTAACGGAATTAAAAGTACCGGGAGAAGTGCAGAAAGAGGCCCCGCATTTTGTTTCCCCGCCGCAGAAAACTGTTCCTCCTGAGAAAAACGCGAACACATCGGTCTCTCGTTGTTTATTTGCTTTTAATGCCACGCCCGCGTGATGTTTTTTTCTCGTCGCCGCGCGCGGAACTAGCCGGTCGCAATTTGCAATAATGCCTGAAAGGTTTCGGCCGAGACGAGTCTCGACGACCCGATGGGAATTTTTTCGGCGGCCACCACCACCACCATGGAAACTTTCGATCGTCCGACGAACTCCATTACGAGTTCTTCTACTGTCGATTGCGTTCGTACAATCCCCCGTTGCATTACCGTGAAAGGACATTATCCCTCCGCTTTTTCTTTTGCCTCCCCCCCCCCTCCCCCCTCTNACCCCTGCGTCAGCTGAGAAGGACCGAACGAGGAGCGCGCGGGGGCGGGGAATCGAATTAATTCGATTATGCCCGATGAGTTATCCCGTATTCTACAATCGGCCGCATACCGAATGGGAAGAGTCGCCGTATCGATAAAACTACGTCGGGAATATTTAATGGCTGGATGAAGCGGCGCGCAGGCTTCTAGACGAGTAGATTTGCATATCATTAATATTACATTGTGAGATGAGCGATTAATCTTATTTATCCTCGGCAATGTATTAGGTAACAACGCGAGTGGTAACGCTCTTAATTATCCTTGATAATTTGATCGCGATTGTAAATTAACAAAAGACGAGCGTACCGCCGATGATTGCGAGATATAGAGATATGGAGATAAAGTGACACAAGAAAACGTATGTTAAAATTATATATTTTACTATCGGTCGTAAAGGAGAGAGGGGAATAAGAAGATCAGGGTAACTCGCTTAGGTCGCGGTCAAACGTAGGGTGACCAACCGTCCCGGCTTTCGGCGTTCCGACAGAACCTTGAACGGCCATTTGTCCCGATCTTTCACTTAACGAAAAATAAATCATATAAAATACAAGAATAAATTGTAATTCATTAACCCTCGCGAATTGCCCTTCAATAAACGTCAAATTAAAGGCTCATATACGAATAGCATCTAAAAGCGTCCGACACTAACTCTTCTTACAAACTACTTTAATTCCTATTTACTTAATCAAAAACATAGTTTCTTTGATGGAAATTACTTAATTTTCCAAACACATAATTATATATTTCACATTCTGTTGGTTATTCTTTTAATTTTATTTCAAGAATATTAGTCTGTTCTTAGCTATGAACTAACGATTATTATTATTATATTCCGATTTTTTCAGATCGATATCTTACAATTGACTGATCAAGAGTTGGCTATCCTAGTCAAACGGTTAGTCTTCGCACGGTATGGATAGTATGGCGATTTTATTTCGTAATCATATACCGAGTCGTAAAGCAGATTTAAGGGAGAGAGACAAAGAGAAAGAAAAAAAAGAGAGAGAGACAATGGCTCGATCGATAAGCGCGTTTGGCAGGCGAATGTATGGCGGAACGACATACCTGAGGAATAAAGTGAGTCGTAAAATTGTTTCCGACGACAGTTTGATTAGCGCGCGGTTATTATTAAGGAAAGAACTCGTTAACGGGGAGACTGAGAGCGGCGCGTTCCGATGCGTCTGTGTGTGTCCCTTTTTTAACTGCGCTATTCTTCGCTCGAAAGTATCGCAATCCGGTTAACACTTTCGCGAGGCGGTGAGGACCGTCCTCCACGAAAGTTTCCGCGAAAATATTCGCGAAGAGTCGCGCATGCACCCTCCGAGCGGCAACCCTCGGCCCCTCAATTCGGCCTTCTCTGTCGACGAGGGGGAGAAAAAAATGTGATCGCGACATAGGTAGTGGAGTGTGCGAGAGTGGCGGCGCTCGCGAGAAAAACTCGCGAATCGCCAGCAAGTGGGCCATATATTATGCAAAAATATCGTTACCCTCCCCCCGCACTTTCATCCACTCGCGCCGCGCTAAAAGTGATCGATTACCGCGGTGGGCGGCCCGCCACCGCCGTGTAAAAATGTATAAAAATACGTGGAAAGTTAGCGCGAACGCTGATTTATCCCCGGGCTGTCGCGTTGTATTACAAATTACATCGCGTTACACGTCTCGCGCGCGGTCGCCACCGAATATCGTCGTCGGGGATGAACGGTTCAGAGCGAGTGCTCGTCGCGCGAGCGAGAGAGAGAAAGAGCGTGCACGCAGCCAGAGGGTTGGAAAAATCGCGTATCGGCCGGGAAAATTCGCGGGCTAACGCGACGAGTAATTATCGTCCGTCAACTCGACTGTGCTCCGGGGCACAACGTATCGATTCCGCCGGCGAGGGTACCCTCACTTTCTCTCTCTCTCTCTCTCTCTCTCTCTTTCTGCGGGCACGCCGTGTGACTACAAAGACAGAGCGCGCGCCGGCGACAAAGTGGCAAAGAGCCGCATCGCGTCGGCATTTTTTTGCTTGCGTTTTGCCACGTAGACAAAAAATGTGGAACACACAAACTTTCCCCCGGCTCGGGCTGCCCCGGCCGGTCGATGCCGGGCCGAGTCCAATGGTCGTTTATAGTTTCTTTAGTTTCTTCAAAAAGAATGACGTGTTCATCGGCTATGTATAGTGACGGCGACATTAACGTTAAAGTATCACATGTGGCGCATTCGCCGGGCTGCTCCGTAGCGCGACGTGTCCGGAAAAATCGGCCGGAAAATCGGCGACTCGCCGAGAGATTCGCGAACGCGCGAGGGTGCGCGCCGACTCGACGACGCGTCTATTTCGGCCGCTCCGCGGCTCGTCTTCGCGGCAGAAGCGTCCGGAATGACGATCCCCCGGGAAAGAGGGGGCATCGATATCGCGCGAATCGATCGGTGCCCGAGCTCCGGTAGACACCGCGCTAAAACCTAATTAAGCCAAATCACACACAATTCTCTCTCTCTCTTGTCGACGCAATGCATTCTTTTCCCCGTGATCCACGTGCAGCGACCACCTCGGACGGCCGTTTTCGGACAGCCGCTCGCTGAAGTGCTGCGGATTTCTATTCTCGGCTGCTTTGATTGTCCACTTGCGAAAAGGAAAATCGACGTCGCACGTGCCACGACGGCCGCCCGGCGCTGGCCATTGTGCGGGGAAATCGTCTCGAATGTGACACGTGTTTCTCGTTCGAGGAAGAAAAGAGAGATAAGGTGAAACGAGGCGACGGGGTTAAATGCGCTGGAGCGTCCGCTGACGCAACGCGTCGATTCGGTCGGGCTCGTTAATTTAATGGCGGCGAAGGTACGCTCGCTCGCTCGCGGGCCACAACGAGTCGGTAACATTACCGTTTCTACCTTGTGGTTCTATTACCCTTATTGTTAAACTTAGAGTTACTGTGAACTACGGAGTGAACTATAGACCCCGCTCTGTTGTCGCAACACTCGCCGCGGCGCGGGGCCACGTGGCCGCAGGTGTGTGGCCGCGAGCGGCTCGTCAAGCGCCTCGAGCGGCGAACGGCGGACGTACCGCCTCTCCCCGAGTCGCCCCGGTCGCGAAATTTCAGCTTCGGTCTCTCGTCCTGGACCGATGCCGTGCTGCTCGCGACGCAGATTACGACAGTAATTCATCAGGTGACGATGACGAGCGAAGAAATTCGAGCACTTTCGTCATTCTCGCTCGGAGATGTCGAATTCCGGCGTCGTCGGCAGGGAGGAGCAGGGCGGCGGCAGATTGTCACTCGCAATTACACGCGCGAATTGTGCTCGGACTCGAACTAGGCGAAACTACGAGGAAGCGAAACTACAATGATGTTAGAGAATGAATAATGTAGAGGAGTCGTGATGGAAGTTGTAAGTGTGACAAGCCGTTCGAAATTTCGCCATGAGTCACCCCTCGTTGGGCCTCGCCGGCGGCCTATCGGCGGTAAACGCGGCTGAAATTATTGACGACGATCCGCGAATCGGCCGGAATCGCTTTCCGGGGATTCCTCCCCGGGGAGGATTTGTCGATTGTGTTCGCTGCGAGATCACGATATCGGCTGTATCGATGATATCGCGTGAGCCGGCTTTCGACGCTGTGATTCCTACGAACGCGCGCGACACGGATTACGTCATGTCGCGAATGAAATTGCAATAAAACGTAGCCCCCGGTACGTGTCGTTACCGGAGAGAAGTAACGTAATACGCGATAGATTAACCCCGCCTTGTTTACAGCGCGGTTATTACATTGTATCTGTGTGTGTATGCGCCGTGCATGCGACGTGTTGTTTGGCGTTTCGCGGAAGTCACCCTGTTATCGGAGACCGAGCTCATTGCAAATAGCGGCCGTGTCAATTCCATTCGCGTACTCGCTATTTAGCGGAAACATTCACGGTCCATTAAATCGTAACCGTGCGTCACGGTGAAATGTAATTCGCTAAAGACTTTTTCCTATTTATTATTACGCATTTCGGGATCGCATTGGTTTTCTCAAACGTCTCGCCTCACGTAAGCGATCATCATGTAAGGGAAAAAACGGCTGAATTTACAAGATAGATACTGAACGAATCAAGTACGTCTTGGTTGAAGGAGACTTTCTGGTCCTTTGTGAGGAACGAATTTGGGCCGTAAGAATGAGAAATTCCGTTTCCTTCAACCAAAATTCGAAGAGCTCCTCTAAGAATATTATAATATTCCTGCTTATATATAAGAATATCATTGATTTAATCTAACGATATTTAGTGATATCATTGATTTAATCCGATGATACAAATGAATCACCGATGTGAGACTACTTCTTCTACGACTTCCGATGCTTATATTTTTATATTATATTTCCACGACAAAAGAATGTCATCCGCATTCTAAGCAATCTAACGCCCGAGGCGTCGACAAACTCGGGGGAAACTCGGTTACTCCGCGGACAATTACACCCACATGCGTTTGTAACATGTAACGCGAAGAAACGAGTCTCCGATTAACACATCAGCGTACCACTTTGCGAAACAAAGCCGTCTCACGGACTGACGCTCATAAACACTTCGCGATGACGCGAAGGCCGCGATACCGAGCATCGATCATGAGATCGTAAACAAAGGAAAGCTGCAAGAAAGCTGGCGAAGCGATCTCGTCGCGCTAATTCGGCGGGAGATGTGATCGTTGGAAGGGCCGGGATCGATAAGCTACGAATACGGGCGGATAACGGGCGTTAGCTATATTTTCCCGTCTATATATCGATATCCTCGTTATAAGGCGTATATCTCGAGACGCCCCGGGGGAAAAGTTTTGGGGGGGGGGGGGGAAGGNGGGGGGGGGGGAAGGGAGGAAAGTTTCGTCGAGTGACTGGGTCATCCAATCAGACGTGGAATCAGTAAATTCTCCTCGCACGATTTGGCATCGAGCGAACGAATTCCTTAATCCGGCGGTCTCCTCCGGCGGCAGATGGGGCAGAGGGGAAGGGAGGAGATATTAAACGACGAAAAAACGCGCAATTGCGATATCGACCGTTCGTCGGCCTTCGATTTCCGTAATTCGCTTCCCCGAATCGCCATCGCGATCGTTGTTAGATGGGACGATCTCGCGACGAACGCGGCTGCCATCGACTACTGTCGTCTTTCTCTCTCTCTCTCTCTCTCGCTCTCCACGACCGAGGAATCACCGAGTCGAGTTTTGCAACGTTATTATTAATTATTAGACGGTACATTATCGGACTTCAGGACGCCGCCGCGCGCTGTGATACGCGGCGTATTACAACATCTAACGATCGCACGCGCGCGCGCGCCTCCGCGCGACTACCGACGAATAATTGATCGTTCGCATTAGAGCGTAGACTCGACAACGCCTCTTATCCGGCGCGCGATGTAATTTCCCCCGTTCGCGTAGGTGGACTATTTTGATTGGAAAGAGAGACCCGGCGAGACTTGCGAAGGAAAGTTGACCGAGTTAAAGTGCGTCCTGGCCTGCGGACTTGCGTCACGGTTTTCCGCATCGCGGAATGTCTTCGCAACTTTTTCAAGGATCACCGCCGGCGAGCACCGACACCTCGCACCGGCCGGCCGGCGTGTTGGAAAGCGTTTTTTTCTTTCTTTCCTAGAAGCGAGCTTTACACACAGGAGAGAGGAGATCGCAGCGGTGAAAATCACGCGCGAAGGACAGCGCGAGTTCGTCGTTAAATCTTGATTATTCGGTATCGACCGCGATGTATCGCGCGCAGGAATTGCTAAGCGACGGTTACTCCGTGACGCTGTAATTTGCGTCGAGGTACGCGGAGGAGGCGATCTTTCATGCCTCACCGTGCCTCCGGGGCGAGGCGAGAGGTGTCGATTGTCGTGCTCGTCTGCGTCGCGAGCGTGCATCGAGCAGCGAGGCCGACGTTATTTCTCGCACGTGTCCACACTGAGAGAGAGGGAAAAACGTCACATTCAAGTGAACATTTGCTGATGGAGCGATTATCTTGCTTGGATTTAATAAACTGTTGCTTGAATCTGGCACTTTTTTTTCCTTCCAGCGTGCTACGTTCAAGCAATAATTTTACTTAATCTGAGTAAAATAATTGTTCTCATACTCCTTAGTAAAATATTTATTTGAATGTAACATTTTTCTCCTCTCTCGGTCCGTCTTTCGCGAGTACATGGTCGGTCGTGAGATTGCGACACCTTTCTCCGACGAGTTTCGTAACGTATCCGACAGAAAAATGTGTCCCCCGAGAATGACTAAACAAGAAACTCTCATACTGGAGGCAGGATGCGAAATTAATAAAAAATTAATAAAAAGTATGTTGCAACCTTTTCGTGACTGACCATACGCAAACAAGTGTAAATTCGATAATCGTAATGTCAAGAAACAGGGAATTTCCAAACTACCGACCGTACACGGAATGAAATTATTCTTGAATCAGGAATAGACGCTCCTGTGTACAAGCGAGAATATTACAACCTTCCTCGAAGATCTTCAGTCTTGAATTGAGTGCAAGTGCATACTTGAATCAATGCAAATACAATCAAAGCAGAACGAAAAAAATCATCTAAGAAGATTACGATATTCTTGCTTGTATATGAGAATATCTATTGTTGATTTAAACCTAATTGTTTTCCTATGCACTGGTTAGTGATTCGGGGAAAAAGTGATATTCCAGTAAACAATTACTCCGATGCTCTAGCAAAATTTTACTCGGATTAGATAAATTTGATTTGGATCAAGCGAATATCTTATTTAGATAGCTTGCTTGGGAAATACTTGAATTGGATTAGGCATTACTATTTGATCCAAGCGAAATATAACGATTACATAATATAATGATTGATTTGAATCCAGCACTTTTTCTTTCCGTGCGGGTCTCTCCTGCCCTTCGCATCGGCTGCATAGCTTCCCGGGGAACGCGAGAGGATGAAATGACCCGTCGATGACATGCGCGCGGTCACGTGTCAGCCCACGCGTTCCCCCGAGGCGCTCCTCTCGGTGAGTTTTCGCCGGCGAAATCGCCGCGACGGACAGGGGCGGTCGTTCGCAATCCTCGCGATTCACATGGCGAGGATTCGTTGACGACCGATCAATCGGAAGCCAGGTGAAACTCACCGGGCTCGGCGAAGGTGATAATCTCCGAGGTCCTCGCGTAGAAGTCGTCGAGCTCCTCCTGGACGTCGTCGTATCCCTGATGGGACCTGGAGGTGGTCCGGGCGTTCCCCTCCGTCGTGGTGGCCTCCTCCGTCCGCTGCTCGAGGTTCCTGTACGAGTACTCGTCGCCGGCGTAAAGGAACTCGCCCGGATACTCACTCTCGTAGTCGACCCTCGACCGGTCGGAGTAGCGCGGCGGCGTTTGCGCCTCCGCGCGGTAGAGGGTCTCCAACGCCAAGTGCCGGGGCACGGTGGCTAACGTCCTGTTGACATCCGGGCGAGACCTGAGTCCGAGCTTCGTCAGGATTTGATGCTTGATCGCCTCCAGCCTGAGATCGTCCGGACTGGGCGCGGTGGTGTCCTTGAAAATCCCACCCCTCGCGCCCTCGTGCACGTGATGATGATGGTGGTGCTGCTGATGATGATGATGGTGCTGGGGCTGCTGCTGGTGCGGGCAGCCGGGGCACGTCTGATGGTGACTGAGACGTGGCTGCACCGCCGGTAGAGCCAGGCAGCAGAGCGCCAGGCCTATGAGGAGCAAATTGGACGGCAAGAACGGCGGGGTACCGCCGTAGCCGGTGGAGAGGGCACGCACCGGGGACCCGCGACGCTCGTCGGCCACGGCGGGCCGGTGACCGCCGGCCGGGGAGGATCGGCGCGTTCGGGCACGACCGCGGGACCTCGGCACCGCTCCGCCGCACACGGACTGCTCCCAGAAGCTATCGTATCGGCCTTCACTCGAGGTGCGTCCCGTTCTGTACGGCACCTGGTGCATCTCGACGGACGCGAGTCACCTCGTTCGCCCCCACCACCTCCTCCCGCTGGCGTGCTCCTCGCTTTCCTCCTCCTCACGCGATACCGACTCAGGTGGTGTCCTTCCCGCGTGGTGCACCTTCCTCCTCTCTCGCGCGGACTCGGCGAGCACGTCGCTGACGACGCGGCCGTTACCACTGACGCATCCGACGTCGGGGACGTCTTCTCCGTCGGCGCGGGGGACGATCCTCGATCGCCGCTCGTTAACGGGACTGCTGCCTCGCCTCTCTGCCTGCGACCGGTGGCTGCGGGTGATACCACGACGACGACGGCCACTGGGGATAGGACGGCTCGTTGACACGTTGGGGATGACGGCGCGTAGCGGTGACGACGACGGTGATGATGACGACAGAGAAGACAGGGAGAAGGCATCCTCGCCTAAACCCCCCATCACCAACTACCGGATACCGGCGCCTTAGGATCGATCTCACCCAACCGATGGATCGCCGTAACCCGGTGCACCCTGCTCGTAGTTTCGGCCATTCGCGCTCCCTTTGCTCCCGGATTCTCACGTTCACCCATTAACGCGTTATCCTCCCTTTTTACATATGTGTATCCCTATATGCGTGTAGACATGTATACCTCTCTCTCTCCTCCTCCTCCTCCGCCTCTCTTCCTCCCTCTCTCTCTCTCACTATCTCTCTTTCCGGCGGCTCCTCCTGAACACCGTCCTTGGACCGACCTTCCGCTCGCTCGCGCGAGCTAATTCGAACGGGTCGTTGAACTTGACTGTATGTGCACGCTTCACTTCGCTACTCTAACCCCTTTTCTTTTCTCTCTCTCTCTCTCTCTCTGTCACACCGGCTCCTCGGAACGAACGAAGCGGCGACGTCGCTCGCTATCGACTAGGGTCTTCTCGACTTTCTCGGGCACTTCCTATGTATACCTAACTCTTCACTACGGCTAAGATCCCCGGAATAATAATGCACCATTTAAAAGTCTGGCGCGGCTCCGTGCGCGGCTTCGACCCTCGGGCACTCTCCACCCGAGAGGCACCCCAGCACGCGGCGAGAGTCCGGACGGATGGTTGGCCGCTCGCAGGAGTCCACCCCTTCCGCGTGCTCGTAGGAACGCGGTTATTCGGCAATTAGCAGGACGCGTGGCTGCTTGCCGCATGCGGCAAACGTCGCGGGCCCGTCGTCCTGAGCCGCGCGAACCACCGTGAATGTGCGAACCCCGTCGACGAGCACCGGAGGAGCGACGCGGACGTTAATCGCATCCTCTTCACCGTGCGACGGCGATGACGACGATTATCAGCCCGACGGAATCGCGCAATCACGGTTTACACGTCCGACCCTCACCGGCAGGTTCTCTCTCTCCTCTTCCGTTCTCCTGTTGCGCCTGCCTGCCCGCCCGGCCCACGTCCTAACCTGCCGTTAATGATCCTGGAGACCGTCTGTCTGTTACGCGACGGCGGCGAGTCAGCCGATGTCATCCGCGGTGAAACGGAGCGCCGAGGGATCCTCTCGTAACGACCGAAGCACGCTTGTCGGAGGCGCGCCGGACACTGAGGGGCAACCACCACCACTACCACCACTACCACCGATACCCGGCACCACCACCGCCGCACTCATCCACGGCCGTGCGAGGCAGCAGGAAGAAGAGCAACGGTAGCAGCAGCCAGCAGCACCAGCAGCAGTAGCACAGCACCACCACCACCACCACCGCCGCCGTCGCCGCCGTCGGCCACCAACACCAACAACAACACCACCACTACCACCGACGCTACCAATATCAAGCCATCCACTGCCGCCGCCACCGTCGCCGACCGACCAACGAGATATTGTCCATCCACCCACCGCGCGATATAGGTACTACAACGGCCGACTAAACTCCTCGGTAACTTTATATAGGTGGTCCCTTATAATACGCGATAGCTCGCCGTCTCTCTCGCTCTCGCTCCCTCGCCCTCTCTCGCTTGCTTCGCGATGTCGCGAATGCCGCTGGGATATTTAAAGCCTCCGTACACACCGTACATACGCGTGTGCACGTGGATATACGCGCGGCTCTTCCTGTGTGCGTACGGGTGGTGTAGAGTCTCGATGATGACGGTGTGCGCGGCTCCTCCAGAATCGGAGGGTGGACGAAGGATAACGTAGAAAGAAGAGAGGAAAAGAGAGAGAGGGAGAGAGACGTTGGCGCACCCGCCACTCACACTTCCGTCAGATTTTGAAGACTGACGGAAGAGGAAGATAGAGAGTGAAGGTAAGAGAGAGAGAGAGAGAGAGAGAGAGAGGGAGAGAGAAAGAGACGTAAAAGATCACTCGAAACCACGTGGCTGACGCGTGGTACCGCGCTCCGGCGATCATTTCGCCGTCATCGGGGACTCATTAACGGGGGGCGTCGAAGGAGCGCTCGGGACGAACGGGACCACCTGTTAGGCGCCAACGCGGTATATATCACGGTGAGAAATTCGCGGTGATGATAAGATAACGCCCAAGTGGAAACGAATGACCAATTTGTCCCACCCACGCGATAGCCGAAAGCCTCGGGCGAGGATATTTATCTCGGGCGGAGGAGGAATCCAGCTCCTCGCTCCTCCCCCCCTCTCCCTCCGCCGAGCTCTCGAGATTGCGCCGCTGGAAAATGCGAAAATGATGCCTCATATTTATCCGCGACAATGGCTGCGTTATTGCGTGCGAGAGAGCCCGGCGAGCTTCGAAAATAGGGCGGTTGTTGCGGTCGCAGCCTCTCCCTCCCTCCTCCTCCCCTCTGCCCCTCTCCGTGTGGGTAAAAAGACGAGGAGAAGCAACGGTGGAGGGCCCGATGATATTGCGCGAGGATATCCCCGGCTGCGTTCCGCTTCGTTCCGCGCAGAGACGTAATTTTTCGACAGTTAACTCGATATTCCCCGTCCTTTTCTCTCCGCGATAGCCTCTCGTCGATACCCATCGGCGCAGCGGTGGGAGAGCGCAGTCGACCCAAGCATTTCCATGCGTCTCGGATAATCCGGGAATCGCAGCCCCATCAATCATGACACGGCGGGATGTATCTTTTGAGGAAGGGCAGGATGGTGAGGCGATCGCGTCCCTTCGAGTCGAGGAAAGCGTTGAAACGGCTTCTCGACACCGCATCCCGTCGCGTCGCGGCTCCGAACGGCTGATTCCGCTCTCCGCCTCTCGGCGGAGAGAGGCGCAAAAGGGAGACGCCGAGAGAGGAAAGGGATAGAAAGAGAGGCGAGGTAGCCGTAAGCATATTGATCAGGAGACAGTAGTTGGCCGCATGCCACGTGGTGATGCTACGAGAGGCGCCGGCCTCTCCACCTATTATGAGCCAAGGCTCCTATCTTCGTTTCTTCTTTTCCCCCCGAGGTTCACCCTCGACGCCACCGCCGTTGTCTTTCTCCCTCCCCCGCTCTCTCGCTCGCTCGCCAGTCCGTCCGCCCGCGAACCAACTGAGAGAGCCCTTTTACCCCGCGTTATCCTCCTCTACCCGCTCTCTATCCATCTCTCTCTCTCTTTCGCTCGGGCCGTCTTGTCTTTATTCCGAACGCGGCATCCAGAGAATACGTGAGTCGGCTAGGTACGTAAGTACGCAATGCGAGCGCACGTAGACGTGTGCACGTGCGCGCGTGTGGCCTCGCGCTGGGCCCACCCTCGATATCTCTCTCCGGCCATTCCGCCCGCGTCAGCTCGCTGCTCGACGACTCGCCGGGATCGAGAACGCTAAAATTGAGACGTCAGCCTAACAAGCTCACCCACATCGTCCCGAGAGCTGAAAGACGGTCCTCTCCCTCGGAGGCGCTCTCCCTCTCTTTGCTCACTCCTGCGGCTTCTCTCCTCATTCTAGTCCGAGAGAGAGAGAGAGAGAGAGAGAGAAAGAACGGTCGTCGCAGCGGTGCAACCTTGAACGAAAAAGAAGGAGTTGATAAAAAGGAGAATCAAAAGAAAAAGGGGTCCTGTTAAATGGCCGGCTCGCCGGCCTGCAGAGAAAGGAGGCCGCCTTCTTGGGTGGCTACCGGTTCCCCCCGGTAGGTTCGGTCAACCCCTCGCACCGACCACCACGTCCTATAGCGTCGTCCTCGCCGGCTTTTCGCGCGACTGACTAGTCCTGCGGCAACGTAGGGTCGATAAGGAGGGTGTTGACGCGCGAGAGAGGGACAAGAAATCGATACAACGCTCGCGATACCGACGTCGAGTAAGCGGCACGGTTACCTCGCGTACCTTCTCGAGGACAGCTGGCTCGGTGCTGCTCTTCTTCTCTCTCTCTCTCTCTCTGTCTCTTTCAGTGCTGATAACGTCAGTCACGACGGTCCCAGTGATAACACGACGTGACGTACCGCTATCAGTCGATGTACGTGCAGGGTTCTTCGTGGTTCTCCGAGCGTCGATCGCACGCTGCGGCTAAAATAAACAGTAAAAAATTTGGAGTTAAATTTAACATACTTCATGTGTCCCGTGATCGGTCCACACAAATTTTCGTTAATTTAACACAAAGCGAATATGTTGAAGAGTAATACAAATATTACGCCGGAAATTAACGCAAAATTATAACATCCACAGTATGCTAATCGACGCTGAAGTAGAAAATGTGTTATTTTAACACATACATATGTTGAATATCGACTTAACACGAAATATTGAGGTAACGCAAACATGATATGTTAAATTAACACAAGGGTATGTTGGAAAATTAACACAAACATTTTAACACGAATCGATTTTGACACAAGTACAAAATGTTTTTTACTGTGCAGACTTTGATTCTTCCGCATATAACGGCATTTTTTCCGTGTAAACGTTTCACCTCGCGCTTTATGGAATGATGTGTCATTGTATGTAGTAAAAAGCTTTGTGTTAAAAATGACACTTTCGTTTTCTCCACTGAAATTTGTTGTTATTTTAACATGGAGGATGCATTAAAAAGTACACAAATATAATATTAAATTAGCATGTTCACTTTGTAAATATATGTTGTACTGTTATATTTGTCTACTTTTTAACATCTGTATACTTTCCTACGCTTTCCAAACTGTATCAAAGTAACACAAAATTTCAGTGGATCATTTTTAACTCAAAATTTTTTATTCTGTACAATGATATAATGGGATAAAATTTGACAAAATTTATTTTCGTATTTATTTGCTTTCCGTAAGGAGAAGAGGGTTCTACGATCATTACTTGAAACCTATTTCGTCGTCTTCTTCAATTTGTTGTTGCAACCGCTGCAAGATAGTTGTCGGATGGTATTATTATTCAACTTTATTTTAACTTATTTTTACACTACACCCATTTATTTTCACGCAGTAATCGTCCGGTCATCATTCTTGTTAAAATCGTTGAGTATTTGCAGCAGTGTGAAACGTAGCTTCACTGTGTTATTGCAAGGGTAATTTCGCGCGAACAGACGAATAAAAAAAACGTTTTCCCCAATATCGGAGAAAGTCAATTTGTTAATTTTCACATTACCGTTAATTCTAATATTACAAGTCTTCGGATTAATTTGCTCCACATCGAAGACACCAATATGACAATTTTCCAACTCCGCTGCAAATACAGTTCCAACGTCATTTTATGGTATATAATATCTTACGAATAATGGAAGACAGAGAAGTTTAATCTGATATTGTCGCTTAATATCGGTAGTCAACTCCTCTAATCGCATAAAGGTTCGCGATAATCGCGACGATGAAGCGTTACGAGACCGTTGGCCACATAATACAGGAATAGAAGAAGGTCAGATCGACAGATTTTAATCCCTTCGATACATCCCGCGGGGAAACTCGGAAATATTTTATCGCCGGGAACGAGGAGAATCGTTTTTTTTATATTTTCCCGTCAATTCTCGGAGGAAACGCGAGGAGATCGCGAGAGTATCGAAAGGATCGGGGACAACGCTCGAACCGGAGGAGTTCCGGCATGGGAGAACGAGTATCACGTACGTGACATTCGCGTCTCGTCACTTAACCCTTATGACACTAATCAATAATGGAAGACTCGTTTATTAATCGTCAGTTTCGTCGGTCGGAAGCGAGCGTTGATGAGGCGCGCCATGCTGTTGAAGGAGACGCGACCTCGTGTTGTGATCACGTCGAGCCCCGGTTCGTCAAAGTAGCCGAAGTAGACGTGAGATTCAGTTCGGCAGGTAATATTCTCGCGGTATGTACTCCTGCTTCGGGCTACTCGGCTCGATACCGAGCAGCTCGCCCATGAAAGCGATGTACGTGATCGCCAAACGCAGCGTCTCGATCCTCGACAGCCGTTTCTCGTAAGCGAACGTGGGCACCTGAACATGGAACACTTTCATCATTAACATATCAACGACCGGCATTGCGATATTATCGTATCTAATTAAGTATTTCTACATGTATATACATCTTAAACCGAAAGATAAACATGTCTCGAATTATATTTATTTACCGTCATTAGTGGTGTGAATTAGTTCTCGTATAGCCCGTGGAAATCAGAATGTTGATCAACGTGTTAATTAGGAATCGGAAGAAGATAGGAGCGATAGAAATTTGTCAACGAAGTGTGAATCAAAAGTGAAAAGGAAAATATCCCCGAGTAACAATTTAAATCTCTCTCCGTTCCACGATTAATGTTCGCGTGTCGCGAGGAAAGTATTGTTTCTCGAAGATAGGCGAGATTTACATACTTTTCTGCGAAGTTTATCGAAGGCTTCGTTCAGGTTGAACATCCTACGCCTCTCCCGGATATTCGCGGCTCTCCTCTGCGACACCGTCGCCACTCGACGCCTCGGCTTCTTCGTCGTCGACGACGGCAGGTTCGGCGAACGGCCGTTCGGTGTGTAACGACTAAAAGTATCAGTCTCGGTTCGCTGATGTCGCGATAATCGAATAATCGGTACCTCGAATATCGACTTTATTATTTTAGTTTCCGTCGAAGTTACCGAGTGTATTTTCGCAACGATATCTTAGATATCCTCCGACTATCACTATTCGCCAAATGAAAAGACTCATATTTGCTCGTATTTATCACGACATATCACAATGAATTTTTGAAATATAGACATACATAGACCCGTACTTATGTAGAAAATTCCTGACCTAAACGGAGAAAAATAACTTGCTGTCACGGCAGATTTTATGCTGTCGCGAAATCTGTCAATTAGTACCATATGGACAGCAAAACAATATATTAAGAATACTAATCTCCTTCCGTTGGATTGTTTCGCTGAATCTACAAATTATCTTCCTGTAAGGACAAACTAATAAATGCAGGAAAACACTATTTTGTTCTAACTGCGAATTCTAACGTGTTTTAAGGAAAAAATTTACTCGGCCGAATATTTTCCATCCTGGTAACAGAACTGCTCTCTAACAACAAATAACTCGCTAATTGATTACGCTAGCTAAATTTTATTGCTGTCGCAACGAACATGCGGTAGTAACGTATTTTTCTCCATGTGGTATTTTGTAGAACCATCCACCTTCGTGAGTCGAGGACTGGCTGTATATCAGTTCTTTCGGATAGCGTTTAAACAAAAAAAAATAAAAACCAAGAAATTGCTACGTTCAAGTAAATATTTGCTAAGGACTGGAGTAATTTAATTTATTTGGATTAAATAAATATTACTTTAATGTAGCACTTTGTCTCCCTTAATGTGCTACATTCAAGTAATAATCCAAGTATTTAATCCGAATAAAATAAACTACTTTAATATTACCGTGAAAGCTCGGCCGATGAAAGAGCATCCTCGCATCGATCGCGTCGTTATTTCGAGCGGGAAATTTTCTGAAGCGCGATTCTATGGGTGAGATATTCTTCCAACTCTTTCGTTTCCGATTTTACCTTTGGTGCAACAACGCGCAGGGTTGCCTGTACAGTCCGTGCTCGTTCACGTGCGGATGAGTAGGCGGCTGCGCCTGGTACAAAACCGAACCGTCCCACATCGGGTAGCTGCCGATCTCACCGCCGACGTATTGCGACATCTCCGCAGTGATTACCTGTCGCCAACAGATCTCACCTGAGAATCGGTCGGACCGAGCGGCGCGAACTACCAACTTGGATATATTTCACAAAAATATCTATTTCGCCGCCACCGGTCGAATTTTTTTTCTAGCCGATAAATATCAGAGGACAAAAAAACATTTACTTCGCGTCAATTTCTCCTTCTCGGCGTGGCATAACACATCCGACCCGATCTTCCGAATTCCCCTCGGCAATTCTACATCCGAGAGGCATAAGATAACCAAAAGGGATAAATAAGTTAACGATTCGAGTCGAGCGGCGCCGAACAGTTACACGTCGTCGACGTCTACCCGCTGCGAAAGCGCCCGGGACGGAAGCGTCGCGAGTCCGACGCGGACTCACTGGTGCTTGATTCCCATTGATCTCCCACAGCGGTTCGGTGTAGCTCATATCCCGCGCTCGCTGTCCTATCCAGCAGGTGCACCAGCAAGCTTCACTCGAGAGGGTGGAAAAAAATTAAAAAAAAGTGGCTGTCCGCGCGCGCACTTGGACGACGTCCTGCGACGTTCCCGTCGGGGCCCGAGCGCCTCGTTCTTCTGGCGGAACGGACGGTCCGCCGCACGCATCTTCCGAAATTTCGAGCCCGGGGTGCGAGCCGGGGTGGCCACCCCCTCGTCGGCAGCCTGCTCGACGCCTGCGTCCCGACGCCGTCGCGACATTGGACCCTCCCGTCCCAATATTGCCTCGTTGGGCGGTGCTTGCTCGGATACGGCCCACGTCGCGTTGCTCAGTTGCTGAGAGAGAGCTGATCTCTGATATCGACCAGGAAGATGGAAGGTCGGCGCGATGGACTCGGTGCGAACGTCGACCTGGCGACGCTGCGACGACGATCGGGAGCTCGACTCGAGCGGATTTTTCTCCGACCGGTGCTTAGGAAACTTGAGGAATCTGTGAGCAGATGCGGAAGCTCGAGGACTGGTTCCCATGGGCTTCGATAGAATTTCTCAATGTTGTCTTTGAGAAAATCATTTCTTTACAGTCGAGCAACGAAGAGAACCGAGTTCTCGAGTGGTGCTTTTTAATATTTCTTCAAGTAAAATCTGTACGAGCGAAAAATTTCCCTCGAAGCGATGGATGTAGCTTAAGTAGGATAAAAAATCAGGATGACGTCAAAATTACGTCAAATTGACGGGAAAATATATAATGTAATATATAATATGTCTCATATTGTAAAGGATTTTTTTATAAGTGGGTATAGGTAGTACCATACTTAGTCTTTTTCTTTATTATTTTACTTGTCAAACGTATTGAAGGCGTATTTCTCGTAAATAAATAAGAAAATAATGACTATAAAAACTCACTTTTCGAACATTTTCTCATCATTCCGACGTCATCTTGACTCCATCGTCATTTTCTGTTCTATCTGGAAGTAAACATATGAAATAAATAGCGGGAACGTTTTTCTCAAATTTCAAAGTGGATTTTCTTAATCCATCGACAAAGAAAAAAAGAATTGACGAAATTTTGCTTAAAAGAACAAAATCTTTCCAAACACAACGTTTAGTCCACTGAACAAATCATATAATTGCTGTAATGAGTTTTATCAGTTGATTCGACGATTGAGACTTTGTCAACTGTATCAACGCAACATATTGTTGCGCCAACGCAATTTGCTCAGTGGACATAATATTTTTTCGGACGATCGCCGATTTGATTTTCCGCTTTTTCTTTCCCAGTGTGACCATCACAATTGTGATAGTTGTGGATTAAAGAAAAAAGATAACAACATAATTGTGTTTCACTTGTCTACAAAATTCTAAGCTACTTATTACACGACACAATAAGATTTACTCTCGATACGACTTAATACTCATTTCACGAATACACAACCGATGAATCGCAGACTGGAATCCACCTTGGCTCTCCGGGCCTCGATTATCGCTCGGAGAAATTATCTTTGATACATTTATTGTAAGATTTATAACGCACGCGTCGGTTGGAACACCTCGCAACAGTTCGGGGGTTACCCGCGACGAATTCGCGTAATAAGCGTCGGGACAGTATGTAAAGGCCCGTGACGAAACCCCGTGATTTCGCTCAAAGGCGTGACCCCGTTGCGGGCGACGGTGCACCCGGGGTCGGTGCATTGTTAGCGACGCATCAAAATCGGATCGGACGAACACGTGCAAAAGCCGACGTACGGAGGCGTTTACGCGGCCCTGCTATTATTCGATTTCCCTTATTTTCGCGAATTTGTCGGAATTGTTCCATTTCGTGTGCCATAATAAGCGGATATCTTTGACAAATCTCGAGCGGAGATCTCTTCTTAACACGGGTGTGCCGAAGAAACGATAGAATTATTAAATGAACGTTCAACGTGGATCAAGAACACTGTTTTCGCGATTCTGTTCTTACGGAAGTACGGATAAATAACAACGATGATTCAATAATAATTAAATCTTGAATAGAATTAAAACGTGAGTCATAAACTTCTCGTCAAATTATTACGACTTGAAAATATTTCAATTTGAAGTGTACTTTTGCGCAAAAACGTTATAAATAAACGGATGGGGCGAGAAATAACAGAAAATTCGATATAACTAGGGTCAACCCTGGACTTTGGAAAGTTAAAAATTTCAGGAAGATGAATTTCGCCTGAAATTAAATTCTCCTCAATTCCACCTGATCTCAGCTTACTCTTTGTCCCTTGTTACAGAATGCAGGCGCATAAAATGCGCTTAGTTCTGCGCGCGATTTCACACGTATCGCATCGGCCGCTCTAGAAAATGACGGCGGAAAGCTCCGGAGCTTACCAGCGCCGACGCCTGGAACATCGATCCGGGGCGTCAGCTTGCAGTTATGTATATAGCGCATATTACAGCAGAGCTGTATTAAACATCCCGGCCGCTCTCCATGCGCGGTTATAATCCCATAAGGACTCGCGCATACGTCGTGTATCGAATATTTCACGCGATATTGCGCGCGAGCGCGCAGCCGGTGCTTCAAAAATTCACCGATTTCTCGATACGATATTATCTAATACGTAAGATCGCCTGGTATCGTCTTGTTGTAAAACGTCCTTATGATGCAAATCCTCCTACGAAAGTGTCACGATTGCGTTTTACGGGTGAAGCGACATGTATGTACATTTGATGTCGAAAACTTAAACACCCATATTTATATTAAGACCAAAACAATGTTCAGAGTTAGGTACACGTAGGGGAGGCTATGACGCTACTGATATAATATTAGTATCGATAATTTTATTTTAACACCGGCTATTTTTGTATCGATATTCGTACCTATATCACTATTACTTTGTTTCCATATCCTTCCGATATCTTTTTCTTTAATTTTTTTACTCATTCAATCTTCAAGGTATCGTATATTTTTGTCTCGTGAAAATTAGTGTAACATGTAATTTATATTTTAAATCTAATTTTTACTGTTATTTATTGATTGCTGAAGTAAAAGGAGTAAAAAGTATCTTTATAACATAGTAAGGTTATAATTACGCGTAAGAAATACGAAATCCTTAAAAGTAGCTTGCAAGACGAACACTTCTCTCGTTTTCATATTTCCTCTAATTTTGAATTGTTTAAAGTTTCAATATCAGTATCGATATATTTTTGTTCTGATACCAGTATGACATAACGATGCTTTTGATAAAATATATGTTTTAATATTAATATCGATACTTTAATAGTATCACGTATATTCTTAGATACGGGCATTGATGCTTTCACCTTACTCGCCATTTATCGACGAATATCGAGGACAACGAGGGATTTTGGGGAGAAAAAAGGCCGGCGAGGGACGTCGTATGATGTAATTAGAGCGTTCCGAGGGAGCGGAAACGTCACGAGGCGTATGCTCGGAGAATAACTTTATGCACCCCGTCAAACGTTACGTCGGGGGTAAACACGAGCCGATTTGACACGCGCGGAAAACGCGCGATGTTTATACGCGCTCGGTGCAAGGGTGGAGGACGGTCTCTCGCATCAAGTGACACGGCTAATATCTATTTAATTGATTCAGGGATGAAACAGACCCCCTTAGAATACGTTACGAGAAGCCGATCGCTCCCTCTCTCTTTCTTTCTTTCTCTTTTTCTTTCTGTCACGCGCGCAAACAATATGCTGGCTGTCCCTCGTGAGGACAAGCGGGACACGCACGTGTCCGTCGAAATCGTCAATTGACTCCGCTGCCACTTTAAACGTAAAGCCAATTATGGACAGGAAGTGTCGAAGATAATCGCCGTAAAATCGCCGACGATACCGTCAACAGACAGAGAGGAGTTTAACGCAAAAAGGATGAACCTCGGATGAATCTCGTTTGCATATTAAAGCTTGAAGTTTCTACCTTTCAGGAATGTTAAATTCATAATGTTATTATTGTTTGTTGCTAAGTTATATCGAGTTAAATGAGAATTGGCGACTGTACCATCTTCAATCTCAACTTTTAAGTATGTTTTCGAGAATAAAATATAATTAATTTTTACAATGTTATAGAAATATTAATTAGGGTTTACAGATGCTAAAACTTTTCACGAAGTTTGTCAAGTTGCGTTTCTTAGAGAAAAATAAATGCAGTTTATATCGTTGGGAGGCACAAATTTCTTTCTTTAATTTATATGTTAATCAAAGTGCGATTTTTCCCTAAATTATTTATCCAAACAACACAACGTCTAAAATCGAGACATAAGACGTCTTGATGGTATCTTTAAGACATCTTTAAGGCGTTTATACTTCGGTTTTAGACATTGTGTTGTCTGGATGATGTTTAAGCAAAAATAGCACTTTAATCGCTCACTGTAAACGAATCAATTAGTGTACAGAAGCAAAAGTTTGACTTTGGAGGCCTAATGGAACGAAAATACGAAACACCATATCTGTATTATAAGTATATATCCATACACACACACACGGTTACTAAGCAGTTGCACCAAAGAACAGTTGGGATACGCTCTTCCTACAGGTACCTGCGCTTTCCCAAATTCTGAATCAGAGAAATCATATTCCTTCAGCAAAGCCGTTTCAGAATGTTGTCAGCGAACGTCTCAGCTATATGGTGCCGGATTTTGCAATATTAGGGCCGCAAAAATTTATATTAAATGAAACTACGGATTCGTATTGCACTTCAGGTCACACACTTGCAGCACTCGGAGTGTAGAACAAGTCAGTATTTGCATTTATTATAAATTTTTGAGGA
The DNA here is from genome assembly GCF_001313825.1 of Dinoponera quadriceps. Taxonomy (NCBI): domain Eukaryota; kingdom Metazoa; phylum Arthropoda; class Insecta; order Hymenoptera; family Formicidae; genus Dinoponera; species Dinoponera quadriceps. Next base: position 58,327 of record NW_014556584.1, read on the forward strand.
CCTGATTATAAGCTCCAAAAAAGATTTTTAATCAAATATGACTTCTCCGAGTTAAAATACCTGAAATTGCAGATATCCCGAAAAGTGCAGCTACGCTACACCTTAAAGCCCGGCATGAGCTAAGAGCAATCCGGATTTGACTTTGAAGACGTTATGCAGCGAAAATGCGAAACATCGTATCTGTGTAGAATATGTTCATACACATACCGACACTAAGCAACTGCACTAAAGCCGCTGAACTACACTCTTTCCACTGGTATCTGCGCTTTCCTACATTTTGGATCGGAGAACTCATACGCCCTCGGCAAATCCGTTTTGAAATGTTGCTGGTGAATGTCTCAAGAGATATAAAGAGCTAGATTTTGCAATTATGGCCTTAAAATTCTATAATAAATGAAAATACAGACTCGTACTGAACTACACTTTGAATTCTCGCTCAAATAAATTCTTACATTTGTCAACCCATTTTCCAAAAAAATTGCTGCACACAGGATTGCAGACAATTCTTTATTATTATTATTATCATTTTATAAGTACTTAATTATAAATATCACAAATACTTAATGGTTTTTTCCGTATTTTAAATATGATTTGAGAAATACATTTGTGCACGACAGGTTCTCCGCGAGAGGTCTCCACAGTTCCTTCTGCTAACCCGCCCATAGATCAATGATAAATATATACGTCGAGTTGGGGGATTCACTGCTTATTCGAAGATAAGACGTGTGAAAGCAGCGTTATCTTCCATACTAGAAGTAACTTGACGCGTTATACTGTGTGAATGCGCAAATACGTAGCAACGAAAAATGTGTTGTGCAGTCCATGTCATACGATATAACATTTTTTTCCATTTCGAAAGACGTTGAAGGCATGATATTGATACAAGATTTTCCTCTCAATGCAAAATAGTGCGTCACTTCTACAAAAATGGGTATGAACTATTTTTTTTTTTTTATTATAAAAGACGTATCTACGCAGTATCTTTGTGCAAATGTATAAAATTGGTATTACAGGCTCCAGTAGCGCCAAACAAAAGCAACACGATACTAATCCAAATTTGAACTCAAAGAATGAAAAAGCTGCAAACTCTAAATTTAATCCTCCAAATTATGGTAAACATACAAGGACAACACAAGAGAGATATGAACAGCATTATAAACCTTCCGACAAATCAAGTCAAATTTATACTCAATATGAATCAAAGGATCCTTGTGAACCACTTACTGACTTATCCAAACCAAGTACTAGCAATCCAAGTACTAGCAATCCAAGTAATGCCCATCCAAGTACTAGCAATCCAAGTGATAAAAAAGCTGCAAGCTCTAAATTTAATCCTCCAAATTATGGTAGACATACAAGGACAACCCAAGAGATATATGAGCAGAATTATAAACGTTCCGACAAATCAAGTCAAATTTATACTCAATATGAATCAAAGGATCCTTGTGAACCACTTACTGACTTATCCAAACCAAGTACTAGCAATCCAAGTACTAGCAATCCAAGTAATGCCCATCCAAGTACTAGCAATCCAAGTGATAAAAAAGCTGCAAGCTCTAAATTTAATCCTCCAAATTATGGTAGACATACAAGGACAACCCAAGAGATATATGAGCAGAATTATAAACGTTCCGACAAATCAAGTCAAATTTATACTCAATATGAATCAAAGGATCCTTGTGAACCACTTACTGACTTATCCAAACCAAGTACTAGCAATCCAAGTACTAGCAATCCAAGTAATGCCCATCCAAGTACTAGCAATCCAAGTGATAAAAAAGCTGCAAGCTCTAAATTTAATCCTCCAAATTATGGTAGACATACAAGGACAACCCAAGAGATATATGAGCAGAATTATAAACGTTCCGACAAATCAAGTCAAATTTATACTCAATATGAATCAAAGGATCCTTGTGAACCACTTACTGACTTATCCAAACCAAGTACTAGCAATCCAAGTACTAGCAATCCAAGTAATGCTAATTTAAACATACCTCATAAAAATATATATTCAGAAAAATGTAAGGATTGTAAAAGGTACAAAGTGTATTCTGGGCAATTTGAACAATGTTTATGTAATTGGTACAATAAGCCATACCAACTTGTTCATAAAGATACAGTTATTGTTCAATCTAATCTTGCAAGTAATGTTCTCATGCATAAAAGAGAACTTGATTCTAAGATGCAAGCAATTCCTGAAGAAAATAAAAAACCTACGAATACATCCGCTACATTGCCCTTAATAATGTTGACAAAGGATAATTTTACGCCAATGTGGTGTTCATGGAAAAATGAATTTCTCACATATATGAAATCGATCGACCAAGTAGGAAAGAACAGTAAAGAAAAGTGGGGTATCATGCTGTTGAATCGTTTGGGTCCCAGTGGACAAGAAATATTTAGAATGTTTAACTTTGATGATGGTCAAGATAAAGAAGATATAAATGTATTATTCGAGAAATTCGATCAGTATTGTACACTTGAAAGGAAAACGAGAAAAACTGACGAAGATATCGATACATACGTAAATAACTTGAAGGTATGTTTTATAAACGTTTTTCTTTATGTGTATAGAATAATTAACCCTTTGCACTCGAGGGCTCCGGAGCGGAGCCATTTAAAATTTGTCTTCAAACTCGAGGGCTCCGCTATGGAGACAATGCAAATAACAAGAGCGGAATATCCTATACACAATAGTTTTTACGATTTGTCTTCGTCTTTATGTTATGAACTGAAAGTTATCTGCATTGTCTCCATAGCGGAGCCCTCGAGTGCAAAGGGTTAAAATCTTTCTTAATTATAATTCTAAGTTTTGTTCAGGTCAATATATTATAAAGTAGGATTATATATATAATCCTGTACACACACACTCACACAGATCTATGTAGAATTTACTGAAGTTATGCATATAGCATAGAGCATAGTTATGCATATGCATATAGCAGAATACAAGGTGCAACTAGACTTATAAAATGAATTTTTTAACTAATTATAAATATTTATTTCAATTTGTGTTTACCTCCATATCATGGAATATTGCGCGCGAAGAATATTATTTCCTTCATTCCGTCATAAGCAAAATTGCACATAATGCAATATTTTGTCTTGCAGGTAATGGCGTCGAAATATACGAACGATGTAGATGAAGTAGTGAAGAAGAAAATTCTGGAAGAAGTAGATAAAAACAAATTTACAAGCAGTGCTGTAAGTTTGATGCCAAATTTCTCATTCTCATTCAGAGTAAAGTCTTTGAGTGTACAAGAAATAACGTATATTTGGATGAAATGTGAAAACGTGAATTTTAAACAAAGGGAAAAAATCGACAACTATTTGGTTAAGAACTGCAGCAACTGTAGTTACATACATGATATAGGAAGATGTCCCGCTTATGGTAAACAATGTAAGAATTGTGGCAATATGAACCACTATTCAAAGAGATGCCCGTCTCAATGTAAAGATAATTGCTCATTTTGTGGAGACAGTCATTTCTTTCAAGACTGTCCTTCTTATATGAATGAATGCAGCAAATGTCATAGGCTACATCACTTTCGTTGGATGTGCGGACTTCAAAAAATCGTATTTTGCAAATTTTGCGGTTCATTTCATATCATGTCTAGACGCGTGTGCCCTGCAATAAATAATATATGTTCGAATTGCAACAAAGTAGGTCATTTTCCGGAAAAATGTTCGAATTAAACATGAATTTTAAACATGTTGTAACGGGATGATTTTTTTTACTTTTTATTTTTCTTTCATATAAGATGCTTCATTTCCTCTTTTCTTATCTATAAATTTGATATTAAGCACTATAGATATATGAAATATCACGTATCTTCACTGTTTTTCCATTAGTCTATATCAAGTTTTTAAGTTTTTTTAAGTTTTTAATGATTAAAATATACGTAAACCAATAAAAGCATTTATAAAATGTTGTTACATGTGATTGTATCTTTTTTCTATTTTTAATTAAATAGGTATTTTTGGTCTCATAATTGTGTACTATTATTCGGTTCGCGCATTAATGATTGTGTATTATTGAATTTTATAAATAAAAGATGAAGTAAAATATTGATAAGAAAGCGGGAAAGAAACTCATAAAAATCATAATAAAATATAATCACATTTTATCGTCGCATTCATAGCATAAAGAAAGACTCGGCAGGACTTTCTCTTTCTAACCATCGATAAAAAGTGTCGTAAAATTAAAGTTGCTAAATTAAAATTAAACATTAAGTTACAACTAAACATATTGGAGCAACCTATTGTTTTAACTACCTGATTTCGTACCGTTAATTAAAAAGTTTTCACAGTTATGATACGAAGAAGCGTAAGAGAACTTTTTTTGTGTGCGGTTCTGTTATTTTCAGTCGTAAGAATAATTATTAAAATTAGCATAAATGGCTGTACAAAACTTTCTATGACTCACGATTGACCAGTTTACATAGAGACTTCCAGGATGATTTTCCGCAGGTTTTTTCGTCAAAGCTACTTTAAAAACGTATTAAAAATTGTAGAACTATTTAAAGTCTTTTCATAGATACTGCTTAAGATCCAATTTAATGCTGGAATTCGAGACCATGCTTGGTTTAATGTCCGGCAAGAGCCAAATATCGATTATATCAAAGTGCCGCTAGGCTGCACTTTCAGTTGTATCTTCACGCTTAACAATATTTTAACTCAAATAAATCATATTTGCCCGTCAAGCTAATTTTTGGAATCTTTCTTGCGAACTTTAAAACTTACCAACGGTGGACGCCTTACAGTTACGTCTTCAAAAATTTATAGTAGAATGCAAATGTAGACTCGTTCTCCACTCCGAGTGCCGTGAGTGTAATACTTGAAGTGTAGCACGAATCCGTAATTTCATTGGCCCGTATTTTACACGCGTTCACAGCACGCTAATTAAAGAAGAAATGTGGGCACTTTCAGTAGCGCTTGTATTTTAAACGTGGTATAACAGTGCTTTGTTAGGAAAATTCGATAATCACACATGTTTAAAACAAAATTCCTATTCAGAACTACGAATAAGTTAATTTGTTAATGCGCTAACATCTTTGTAAGAGCGCTCAGAATACAGGCCACTTATAAATTTTTAAAGCCTCCATTGCAAATTCCATGAAACATTAACTGACAAAATTCCAAAACAGATTTGCCGTGGAAATATAATTCCTCCGATCCAAAATTTGGAAAAATGCAGGTACTTGTAGGAAGGGTGTAGCCCAGCCGTTTTTTAGTTCAGCTGAAACGACAATTGTATATCACAAACACTTGGAGGGCCTATTGTAAAATCCAGCTGTGTAGTACATATTTGCAAGAAAAAACCCGAAAATAGCTTTTAATAAAATATGACTTCTCCGAGCTAAAATATTTGAAGTTGCACATACCACGAAAAGCGTAGCTGAACCATTCATTATGACCCGGCATGGGCCAAAAGCAAATCTAGATTTGTCTTCGGAAACCAGTGCATCCAAACTACCGCCTTGTACATGTGCTCGCTTACACCTAACGCGCTCGTTCCTGGATGTACTAAACATATGACGTATTCGGAGTAGAGACACATGCATATGCAACCGTGTTCGTGGTATGTATGTGTAGTACCATCTCACTCCGCCTGACGTTACGCATTTAGTTCAGCCACATTCGAGGCCGAGCGCAGATGGCGTTGAAAACTGTGTCTAATTTTCACAAGAGCGAGTTTGGATCCTGTTACGGCTACGGATCAGGTTTGGATATCAGGATTAGGATTGAGATTGGATTGTAATTTAACTCAAGTTTAGTGAATCTTGCTCTGATTGGCCAAATTTTAATTCAATCTCAATCCCAATCTGTAGTCTGATGCAGGCTTTATGGCTTCTGCTCACAGGCCGCGAAAATGCTTGCCGCGTGGCTAGAAGCGACGCGGTAGTCAATCAACGTGCCGCGAGAACTAGAAGTTTATTGGCTGTTATGTCCTGTGGGCAGAAACCGTAAGCCATATGAAATTGACCAATCGATTGTGAGAAGAATAATCGATTGTGATTGGTCAATTTCTTAAGGCTTAAAGCTTATTACACTCATTGTAGATACGGATTAACGCAACTACATTGAAAAATCATCTGAGCTACACTCTTCTTACTGGTATCCGCGCTTTCCTGCATTTTGGATCAGAGAAATCATACATCTTCAGCAAATCCGTCTGGAAGTATCGCCAGCAAATGTCTCAAGAGATATATATAGAGACAGATTTTGTAATTAGGGTCTTAAAATTTTATAATAAATGAAAATACAGACTCGTACTGAACTGCATTTCAAATTCTCGCTTAAATTAATTATTACGTTTTTCGACTTATTTTCCAAAAAGTCGCTTCATAAAAGATTGTGAACAGTTTTCCCGATTATAAATATCACAAATACTTGATAATTTTTCCGTATTTTAGATACAATTTGAAACTTTTGTGCACGACAGGTTCTCCACGAGAGGTCTCCATCAGTTCCTTTTACCGATCCCGCCCATAGATGAATATATGTGTTGAGTCAGGGGATTCACCAATTTGTAGCTGAGTAAGCTGCATGAAGATAATGTTATTTGCTACGTCAGAAGTGATTTGACCGTCAAACTGTGGCACGTATGCGTAAGAACGTAGTAACCAATAACTTGGTGCAGTTTTTGTAATTCATCTTGTATATTTTTTATTTGTATTTTCATTTGCTTTGAAAGATATTGAAGATATAAAATTGATACAAGCTTTTCTCTTTTGTGCAAAATAGTGTGTGATTTCTGAAAAATGGGTATGAACTATTTCTTTTAATTATAATAGACGTTTCCTGATGGAAATATTTTGATAGACTGAAATATTCTCTCAATCCCTATTTCATTAGTATACGCAGTTTTCCAGTTTCATTCATTAAATTTCATGATATCTAATATTACAAAAATTCTTTTATTACTTTTCAGAATTATATTTTAATTTTCGTTATGTTTCACAGCATTAAAATGAATTTCACAAAGAAAATTATGATACATCTTGAAATATTTATTATATATTTTAATCATTTTTAAATTACTTTCATCACATTGGTCATTGAATTCATCATACTACACCAGTACTCAAATATAAGGAAAGTTAAAGTATACTGTTGAAATTTTCTGAATTTAACTGGAAACTGCATATATTGACAGAATGATAGTAAAATAAGATCATTTGAGACAGAATTTCACTAAAATTTTCAGAATATGTCCATCAGGAATGTCTACACAATACTATTGAGCAATTATATGAAATTCATATTGCAGGTTCCAGTCAGACCACACCAGAACAACATAATACTACTTCTGATTCGAATTTACCGAATAAAAACGATGCAAAATCTGAATATAATCATTCCGGTAAGTCAAGTTTATAATCTATATGAATTAAAGAATTCTTATAAACAATATTTTAATGATTCATCTAAACCAGGTACTAGCAGTCCAAATAATGCTAATTTAAACAAACCTTATAAAAATCCATGTCCAGTGAAATGTAAGGATTGTAATACGTATCCAGTGTTGAATGAACATGTACTATGTGAATTTTGTTTAACGTCTAAGAAAAGATCATTCAAATTTGATGTTCAATCTAATTTTGCAAGCGATGTTTCTTTGAATGAAAAAAAGTATGATCCTAAGACGCAAACATATAGAATTCACGCAAGAAATACAGCACCTATATCTGCTAGATTGCCCTTAATAATGACAAAGAATGATTTTACAATTATGTGGCCTTCGTGGAAAAATAAATTTCTCATATATATGAAGTTGATCGACCAAGCAGAAAACAATAAAGAAAAATGGGGTATTGTGCTCTTGAATCGTTTGGGTCCCGGTGGACAAGAAGTATATAAAACTTTTACCTTTGATAATGATCAAGCAAAAGAAGATATAGACATATTATTTGAGAAATTTGATCAGTATTATACAGTTATAAATAAAAAGAGAAGAAATGGCGAAGATATCGATACATACGTAAATGACTTGAAGGTATGGTTTATAAATGTTTTTTTCTTCATGTTTATAAAATAATTAAAATCTTTTTTAATCACAGATCTAAGTTTTGTCCAGATCAAATTATAAAATAGGATTATACAAGGTAGAGCAACTATTACTACTTTGAATAACTTCGAAAAAAATGTTTTGTAAACGACTAGACGAAGATAAAAAAAAAGTTTACATTTACGATAAATAATCAAAGTAATGACCGTTAGTATACATATGTGCGAGGCACACGGTACACTCGTGATACGTGCGATATATTGTCGCTCGCGAGAGGCGATTATCTGCGATTAGCTGACAACATCGTGTCGGCTGTCGCTAGGCACGCGCGTTATTTTCTTTTTATTGTATTGATATTTTCGTGTCTTAGAAACGCGAGATTAAAAAGAAATCGAAACATCCTCGGGAGCTTCTGAATCCGATTCAGTACGTTTCTGCATAGCTTGTGTGACAGGACGTATTCGTGATCGTGCTACGCGTTGTCGATTGCTCGTCGTCAATCGCAATTTATCCATTGAAATACTCTATAATAACTGCGTGCGGTATTTACAAAGTTTACCGAGTGTTATTGAATTTGCGTTCACACTTTCAATTCTTGTTAACGTTTCTGAGAGTGAGTGCGTCGCGGAACTCTCACGCGTGTGTTGTGCTCCTTCAAGGAAGCAATAAATTGAAGAATCATTGTGTTATTGTTAATGCGCCGTTGTGTTATTTTGAATTGAACTTTACGCTCACAAAGAGACTCTTGTTCACGTGCGCACAACATATGAATGCAATTTCTTTTAAAATTCAGATTTTTCTGCTGCTTTCAAAATTTAAGTATATCCAAGGTAATAATATCGTCTTTACCTTGTATAAGATTTTGTTAAGCAATGTAACAAGAAAGATACACAAACTAAACTTACACAATTAAATTTTTAAGTAATTATAATGTTTATTGCAATTCGCACTCACTTTTACGTCATAGAAAGTTGCGTGAAGAATATTATTATTTCTTTTATTTCGTCATAAACAAAATTGCATATAATGCAATATTTTATCTTCTAGATAATGGCGTCGATATATACGATCGATATAGATGAAGTAGTGAAGAAGAAGATTCTGGAAGAAATACCTGAAAACAAATTTACAAACAGTGCTGTAAATTTGGTGCCAAAGTTTTCATTCCCATCTAGCGTAAAGTCTTTGAGTGTACAAGAAATAACGTATATTTGGATGAAATGTGAAAACGTGAATTTTACACAAAGGGAAAAAATCGTTAATAATGTGGTTAAAAACTGTGACGCTTGTAGTTTAATGCATGTAATAGGAAAATGTCCGGCTAACGGTAAAAAATGTGGAAAGTGTAACAATATGAACCACTATATAAAGAGATGCCCGACTCAATATAAAGATGATTGCTCAAATTGTGGAGATAAACATTACTATCATGAGTGTCCTGCTTACATGAATGTATGCAGCAAGTGTCACAAATCAAATCACTTCTACTGGAGATGCGGACTTAAAAAAATCTTAAATTGCAATTTTTGCGGTACATCGCATATCATGGTTAAACGCGCATGTCCTGCAATAAATAATATATGTTCGAATTGCAACAAAGTAGGTCACATTCCGGAAAAATGTCCGAATGAAACATCGCATCCAGATACGTGCGCCTTGCAATAAATAAATGTTCGAATTGAAACAGAGCAAATCACTTTTTGGAAAAATGTTTGAATGAAACGTGAATTTTAACCGTTTGAGTGCCACGCGTCTCTGCTGTTTCTCCGTCCAAACGTGCCAAGGAGCGCTTTTTCGCTTGTCTTATTCCCCATCCAGAAATGCCAAACGGCGCGATAGCGCTTGTCTTATTCTCTGATGATTGCATCCAAATGTTAGATTGCAATTAAAATTCGTTCTTTTATCAGTTGTCTCATTATTTCATTTTTACCTAAAACGGAATGGTAGCCGTAAAGTCACGCATCGACAGAAGCCGAGCGTGTGCCGGTTATCGGCTTCGCAGCCTAGAACGCTGGTACTTTTCGAGCGAAACAGAAGAAGCGCAAAATCGTTCCTTGGCACTCAAACGGTTAATGTAATATAATAATATTGTTATTTTTGTTTTATATAAGGTGCTTTATCTCCTATTCTTATCTTTAAATTTAACATTAACACTTTAATGGCCGCACGTCTACGCAGTCAAACGTCGCCAGGGGCCGGCAATATTTTTGAAGAATTAATTTTAAAAAACTATTAAAATTCACGAAATAATTCAACATGTACAAACATACATTCATAAATCATCACAGAGAGTGTGGTACTGGCCAATAATCTTCGACGGTAGCATCACACACATGTTGTGTGAGCGGACAATAACAGTTGTTCTGGTTATCACACACATGTTGTGTGAGTTTATTGGCCATTAGTTTTAGTGAGGCCATTAAAGCATTATGTATCTCACTGTTATCTTATCGTGTTATCGTACGTATCTTCACTGCTCTTCCATTAATCTATATGGCAAATTTTGAAATTTTTGACTAGAATATACGTATATTTATAAAAGTATATCTATAAAAATTTTATAAAATGTTGTTACGTGTAACAACTGTATCTTCTTTCCTTTTTTTAATTAAATTTGTAAGTAATGGATATTTTTAATTTTTAAGCAGTAGATATTTTTAATCTCATAATTATGTACTATTTTTTAGTTCGCATGTTGTATATCATTGTATACTATTGTATATTATCATTGTGCACTACTGTATATTATCATTGTACAATATCGAATTTTAAAAATAAAAGATGAAGATATAGATAAGAAAGAAAGAAAGAAAGAAAGAAAGAAACTCATGATAATTGTGATAAGACATATAATCATATTTTATCTTCGTATTCATCGCACAGAGGAGGAATAACCAAGCAAGACTTTTTCTTTGTTCTAATCGTCGATAAAAATGGCTGTAAAATTGAAGTTGCTAAATTAAAATTAAACGTTAAATTACAACTAAACATTTTGGAAAGATCTACTTTTTTTAACTGATTTTATGCCGTTAATTGAAAAATTCTCTCGCAAGACTTACAAATTTTCTCAGCTGTGATACAAAAAAGTGTAAGGGAATTTTTTTGTGCGCGATTTTTATTTTGAGTCATAAGAATAATTGTTAGAACTAGCATGAGGGATTACACAAAACTCTCAGGAATTCTTCTAGTTGACCGGTTTGTGAAAAAAAAATTTACGTAGAGACTTGCAGTATAATTTCTTGCAAGTTTTTTGTCAAAATTACGAAAAAAAATGTATTAAAAACAATAGAACCATCTTACATCTTTTCATAGATATTGCTGTGTATGGACATATATCTACACATAGATACGAGTTTTCGTGCTTTCGCACATTATAAAGCGTAATCTACAATGGGCAGTGGTAGTATATTTATAAGAAGAATAAGAAATTGGCCAATCATATTCGAATGTAAGGAGAATAATCGACTATGATTGGTTAATTCCTTCTCTAATAATTCTCCAATAATTGGTACTCTTCCTGCATATAAACATATATACGCACACACACATACTCCTACTGCCCATCGTAGACCACGTTTTATGTCTCCAAAGTCAAATCTGTGTTTACTCTCGGTTTCTGCCTGCCCTCAGTGCAAGATATTAAAAATGCAATATTAAAAAATTCTACAGGTAACAAATGAATTAGACAATTTCCTTGGTTCTATGTCTATATCATTTTATTAAAACGTTTCCTCCTTCGCGCATGATATACATACTAAATGTACACACACGTAGCACGATGTTCGCTACTTTGCAAGTACGATCACCCGTCCACAGATAATATCTCTATGAAACATCCTCCTCCCGTGAAGCTGCGCGTGTAACAACAGACCGTTTCCACGCGCAACGTCAAACGCACCGACCTGTTTTCTTTGGCTCGGATCAAGTCCTACCGATTCCAGCGATCGCTGCTGTACAAGAACGAAACGTTACCAACGGGAACGCCTGTATCATCCGACACCTGAGAACATAGAATTTCTAACGATGATCTAATATATCTTCGTTGTTCTGCGATACGCGTTAGACGATGCGCAAGTGTTAAGTTTCCCGCCTTTGGTAATTTGAAGGAACTAACCGTCGATTTACAACAGAGCCTATAGTACAGAAGAACATAATACAGCGTAGAGAAGTATACATTTATACAATTCCTCCTGAGAATAAATCTCTCAACATTCTTAATCGCATGCCACTTCCTCTCTCTCTCTCTCTCTCTCTCTCTCTCTCTCTCTATCTCGTTCTTTGCGCGTTTCCCTAAGTATCCTCAATTGAAATACACCTATCACATAGTATTTATCTACACTGGTAGATAAGCCTTTGTACATCCGCAGTGATTTCTCTAGAAGACGGATATGCACACAGTTACAACGTGTCAGAACGGAATCTACGGATCCTACTGTCGGGAGTACTGCTGCCTGCGACCGTTTATTCGCCTAAAGAATCCTCACTATGCGCTAGAAATCGCATACGGTCGCGATCGCTACTGTGTAATCAGCGTTTGTTCGTTGATCGAAAAATTCCTGACTTTCAATTTCGTTTAGAATAAGTTTTTTCCGAGAGGTGGTATGCCTGCGCAACGGCCGCCGTCGTCGTCGTCAGGGGAATAAAGTACCCGGAAATCATAAGCTCTCGATTCAACGGCCGGCCACATTTTTCTCAATTTTCTTCTCTTTCTGTAAAAGATCACCTAACATGACGATTACTCTTGTCTGTGTCAATAAAAAATATATATATATATATATTCTTATAAATCGTGAAATAACTTACTAGGGAGGGGGAATCAGTTAATTCGCTATTCCTCGAGAGGTGTTAAAACGAGCGTCGCATTTGATCCAAAATATCTCACTAAATTATGTTCTAGAAGAAGAGGAGACGCGGGTTAAGTACCGCTGCTTCGAGTTCCGCTAGACGAATGGTCCTGCTCGCGTGTATCGATCAGCTTCTATCAACGCGGACTACTACTGGTGGAACAACGAAGTGACAACATCGCGTCCTAATACTTTCTGCTTAATACATCGCCTCGCACGGTTTAATCGACAGGAAGGGTGACGAATTATCATCTTTAAGATCTACAGAACGTTATCTGTTTCCTGTTTGACGCGGTGGTGCTCGGCTCCGTTTCGGCGAAAATACAGATGACGGGGATTTCTCTTTCGCGCGTCGTTGGCCGGAATTTGGAAGAATCCATTCGCGTCTGCCCTCCCTCCCTCTCTACTCCCTTTGCTCCCGTTGAACGTCGAAGCCGACGGTCACGTTCGAGCTGTCGCCGACGGCCACGGTGAGAATCGGCTCGTCCTCTCGGCTCGCCGTCGCGGATTGCGGTGACGTCGTCGGATTCAGCACGCTCAGCTTCCAGTCCTCCAGATCCGCGACCGACATGGTCGAGAGCGAGCCCTGCTTCGAGCTCATGCTCTTGTAGCTGAAACTCGGCTCAGTGGGCTTCGCCGTAGTCGGCTTCGGCGCCGTGACGCTCTGCGAGCGGGAGAAGTTCCTGCGCTTCTGCGACGAGTGCTGGCTGCTGCCGCCGCTCTTCTTCGAGTCCTTCCGCGTCATCTTGTCCGTGGACTTCGGCGAGTCGGACCTCTGAGGCGTGGACGGTTTCGCTTTGTCCGCCGCGCCGGCGTTGTCGGTCTCTTTAATCCTGACGTCGCCCTGAGTTATGTCCGTGCTCTCCACCCGGAAGCTGCGGGTTCAAAAACGAACATGAAGCGAGAAGCGCGAGTACTTCATTTCACCTCAATTACACCGAATGAAACAGCTAGATCGCGCTAATTGGAGTCTCAGACGCAAATGGAGAAGCGCGATGAAGAAAGTCACACCTGTTTTCTTCGTCCGTTTCACGACAAAGAGCACACGATGTATCGGCAAGTTATAATATTCTTTATTTTTTTATCCATAACTCAATAAGCTCCTTTTCTGACGTGTCGGGTTGTAAGCTACGAGCAGTTACAAATTACGGAGAGAGTATTTCTTACTTGGACTGATAATTCAGGTCAATCTCTCGCGACCTAATTTTTCTTCTTCACTGATAACTTCTTTCTTTCATTTTCTTACTCGCCCCAAATATCACCGTGCAAAGAAAATGACTTTCAACGCATCGAATTCAATTTGCGCTTCTCTATTTATATATCTAGGACTCCGGGTAATCGTGCGTATCCGTTGAAAAACTTGAACACGACAATTCCGAGTTTAGAGAAACTTTCGTTGCAACTTGCAACAGCGGAACCATCTTTTAAGCAACTTTCCTCCCTTTCGCTCACCGTCCGATTTTTTTGCAGCCGCCGCTCACTTTCGCGGGATTCACGTTGTCCCGCTGCTCGAATATCAGCTTAACGTCCTGTTTCTTTTGCTCCTCGCTCTGTCTCAACGTCAACGTGTGATCCTCGTCCTCGTCAACGTTGTCAGCGGGCAGATCATCGCCGGCGGTATTCGGCTGCCCGCCGGCCGCTGCTGCCACTTGCTGCATGGTCTGCGGTATCTGCGTTATTTTGCGTATCTGACCGTCCTCGTTGCTGTAATAATCCGTATATGAGACGCTGCCGCGACTTTCTCGATTCTCTTGGTCGAGTCTCATGCAGAATTCGTTAAAATCGACGTCCAGACAAGGAGTCGTCGAGAACTTGGGCGCGTTGCTGAAAAGCTGAGCACTACGAACGGAGAGACGTCGTTTTCTAGTGGTGTTGTTAAATATACGGCGTGTGATGAGGATTACACGAAGGGATTACACAAATAAGACAGTTAAGATACAGACACGCTATAACAACAGTATAATTACAGAATATCTGAGGTTAACGTAAGTATTCATCCATGTTATATACATAAGATATCGTTACAGTAGGGGGAGGGAACACAGTAGAGTGTTAAAAATAATCAGGATACGAAAAGAGATGGAACACAAGAGTGTACAAAGTGCGCGTTGGAGCTCACCCGTCGTTGCTTATCAAACTTATGGACATACTGCACTCGCCGGTCGAGGTTGGCGCCGGCGACGACGGCTCCGAAGACAAGAAGGACTGTGGCTCGCTGCTCCATCCCGTACCTGCGCGGTAAAAATTATTCCACAAGAAGAACAATAAACCAGAGACGATTGGAAAATTATAAGTAAATTGACGTAGAATAAAAGATAATTTCTGACGGGAAATAAGTGACAATTATTCGACGAGATTTGCCACACCGTCAGGACTCGCGCAGGATAGAAGATGCTCACTGTTCGGACTGGTGGGCGACGGTAGATTCCCTCTGTCGCACGTCTCCGCTTCGCCCAGGGGCTTGTACTGTATCGGGGTCGGCGTGATGTACCTGAACGACGACAGGGAAACGTTGATGATGTCTCGTACCGAGAAACAAACAAGCCTGAGACTCGAGTGCACGAGCAAAGCAGCGGGAAATTGTCGGCGCAGCGCGCTCGAGAGGAAATCCGGCGAAAAGGGACAGCGAGAAAGTCAGTCGATACTCACGGAGGCGTCTTATGCTATTTCTTACGATACCTGACGGCTTCCGTGTCGGAAGAGTGATACTCGCGACTGATCCCGGGATGGCCGAGGGTTGGATTCAGTGACTCGTGCGTCGAGCTGGCCGGCGACGGGTGTTTGGGCGGCGACGAGGCCGGAGTGCGGAACAGCGGCACGCTGGTCATCATGTCCAAGAAGGAGTCCAGCTGACGTAGCGACAAGGCGTTGTGAAGGGTCTCCAGTGGTCTGATGGGTGGTACTCCGCCGAAGCCTTCTATCGCTTCAATGAGTGCAAAACGATGAGGGAAAGAGAGAAGAGGAAAGACGAGATCAGAGATTACGGATTTGGATATTTCAGACTCTCGTGATTACGAAGGCAACACTCACCAGCGACCGCGGACGCGTGCGGCGGCACCATGTCCTTGAGATTCGGCGCGCTCGAGGAGCCGCTTATCACAGCGGTGCTGAAGAGGCTGTTCGCCGAGCCGGTGAGTTTCTTGCTGACATTGTAGCCCAACAGCTTGAAATAACTCATCTGTCCGGAGATACTGTGACGGTGGCGCCTTGCTGTGCAGGTAGGATCAGGTTGAATGAACAAAGGTCGCGTGTCTGGGGAGGAGAAGAGGAATTCAGGCTGGACAACGGACGATCTGGAGGGACCGATACTGAGAGACAGACTGGATGGTGATTTGAATGATCAGACTCGCGGGGGAGGACGGTGATAATACGGTTGACAATATGGTTGATGGTGGATGAACGTGAATAGTGAACGTTGTTCTGATCGTGGTGCTCTTGTGTACAGAGTGCCTTCGAAAGCCGCAGAAGTAGACTACGTCTGAAGCTTTACACCTCGTCACGCCAGACTCGTGCTTGCGTTCGTGCTCGCGTACCAGGGAGAAAAGAAGAGAGAAAGAGACATCCAATGCTAGTAAGAGGGAAGATGTTGGCACCAGTTGCAACGAGCAAAGCGAATCGGTCACATGTATTAACGAGCCACGGGACCATTCCCACAAACCGTCAGACTGATGCTAATGATTAATTGATTTTTTATTTCGGATCGAGAGAGAGAGGGGGGGGCGGGGAGATTATTTATAGCATTATTTATTATACGCTCTGAGAAGATTCCTCTCAAGCGCAACTATGAAGTAACACACAGAAGAGAAATAGTCTTAAATCAATCGGTAAATGTTTTCATATATAAGCGAGAATATTATATGAGCAAAAAGAGAGAGAGAGAGAGAGACGGAGGATTAGTTAAATCATAGTAAACTCCAATCGACGTTTGTGAGAATGGTTCGTGTTGGAAGATAAACTATTGGATATGCAAGATTTGCGATCGCATCCGTTCGAAGAGATTAATTTAATGAATCGTGTATATTTGTGTGTGCGTATGCGCGCGCGCGCGTGTGTTGTAAATTCTGTGGATGCAGGCTGCTAATCGCTCGCTGCTAATTTCGTCTTACGATAAGTAGTCTCGTAACTACCATGACTCTCTACTAGTAGCTCTCGACAAGAGGACATCGAACGCCAGCCTCGATCGACTCACTGCATTAATTATGCAACTTTCCTTATCGTAGAGAATGAGACTCCGGTATGAATCCGGTAGGATCGGATTATGACACCTCGGACACGCGATACAATGTCATTCAGAACCAGCATTTTAATGTCAGGACGTTTCATTAGTGAAAGGAAAAAAGTAACGAATTTCACATCATGTTCAAACGTCGATTCAGAGAGTTAAGAATATTTTTCATTTGTAGGATTTGTGCTAACACCTGTGTCCATTTGCACGGACACAAATCATGTAAGTGAAAAGCCGCCAAACCACGCTCAACTCTCTGCAAAAGCGGAATTACTTAAAGTCAACTTGCGTTACTAAATGGAAAACATTCAATGAATAATGCATCGTTCGCTAATAAAGAGCATTCTTAACAGAGCGCTTTTTTTTCCATTTGTACACCGAAAAAAAAATTTTTATATTCAGGACTTCTCATATGTAAGCAAAAATATATAGTCTTATATGAAGGTAAAACTTACATGAAGAAAATCTACATAGCTCCGCTAAAAATATCATATTCTTGTTATTCAAAAATAATTGTTATGAACTGAGAGGAAAGATATCGGGAAAAACGATATCTTCAAATTAATATTCAAATTAATATTTCATGAAAATATAAATAATACTTGAGAAAATGATAAAGGACTTTTCTGTTCGCATTGACTTAAACTACAAGTATATGATATAAGAATATGTATAAGAATACGAGTCTCGAGTTGATACTATATTTTTTTTCTGTGTACGTTAACTGCGTCGACACAAATTAACACAGGTGTTAACCGGTCAGATAAATGGCAAGCGCCCGCTGTAAGATTTTATTCTCGACAAAGTCCTCATCGACGTTGATACTGAGAGAGCTATCTCGCTCGCCGTGAAGGGCCCCGAGAGGACCCGGAGGCCTCCGTATCTCGAGCCAGCCTTCTCTCCCGTTCTCACCGAGAGGAATCCTCGCACTCACCGCAGGTCTCGACGGACGAGAGCAGAATCGCTTCGGAGCGCGACCGTCCGTACTTCCTGCCGCAGTACGACGACCGGTAAAACTCGACAGTAGGCTGCTGCTGCTCCTGCAGCAGGACACCGCCGATCGCGATCGACGGGACGAGCAACGAGCAGGGGGTGGCAGTGGCGAGTAGCTGTCCGTCGTCGACCCCGGCCGAGACCGAGGTCGGCGCGCTGTGAAGCGTGATCGTGGGCGGTGGCGAACCCGAGGAGGAGCTCGCGGAGCCTGCGCCCGGCGAAACCGGCAGCTCCGGCGAGCTGTGCGACTGCGACAGGGTCGCCGGTTTCCTCAGATACGCCTCGCTCGGCTCCGCGGCTGATCAGGGGAAGATGATGCGAGGCACGGTGCGAGGCGTGAAGGTGCGAGATAACGCGCCGCGTTAATTTCGTGATAACGAGCAAAGTGGGATTGCCGGTTGACAACAGCAGGGGGAGGGGGAGTATAATAGTGCAGCATTTGGGATAACGGTGTAAAGAAAAAAAATGAGAAAGAGAAATAGAGAAAGAAATAGACAGACAGACAGAGAGAGAGAGAGAGAGAGAGAGAGAGAGAGGAAGGGGGGAAAACAAAAGAGAAAAGAGCCGATTAAAGAACCCATTTACCAACGAAACAGAAGAACGGGGCGAATCTTTGAATATGCGGTGTTTCTTTCTCTTGCTTTCGCTCGAGCGACCACGAAATCTACCCCCCTCGTCGGTGACGACATTAATTAATATGAAGCATCCGCTTGCGTTTTCTTCGTACGATGCAAATTGCCGAAACGCGACGGTAAACGTGAAGAATTTGTTCTTTACTTACTCTCTAAGAAAATCTCGATGGATCTTTCTTTCGTGACACATTGCAGTTTTTTATTAAGAGAGACGGCAAAAATATACATAGAATGCCTATATTTTACAAATTTAATGGTACCTTAAGAAAAGTGGCTATTGTGATCCATTTTGGATAATAGTGAATTTTTTGAATTACCTTTTTTTTAATGTTTTTAAGTAACTTGTCAAGAAAAAGTGACGTAAGTGACAAAAGGTGACGTAAGTGACTGGATAAAAACGCTGCTCTGTTGCAAGAATTGTGAAAGTTCGAGTTAAGATATGCTATTACTCACGAAATGTGTGTTTCTCAGAGTTTCTTATGGTCTTATTAATTCCGCAGAATTGGCAATGTGTTAACCCTCGCAAGGAAAGGTGGAGTAGCATGACGTGAACAGAAAGGTGGAGTCATGAGTGATCCCAATTTATGAATATGCATTCCGTTGGAAAACAAGGAAAGGTCACATAAAATAACATGGAACAATAACAAGGATATATTTTTCAAAAATATAATAATACGCCGGAGGTCATGAATGACCCCCACCCTTTCTTTGCGAGGGTCAAGAAATGAGAATGGATTCACGATTTCGCGCGTCGTCGAGAGAAAGACGCCAGCCAGAGCGGCAAGTGAAAGTACTTGTCGCGCTTGGCACGCCCGTAAAGATTCGCCGCCGAGGAAGAAAAGTAAATTAAAGGAGCGAAGAAGAGTATATACCTTCGACCGTTCCCACGCACAGTAGCGAGTACGTACGTATATCAGACTCGGCGAGTAACGCGCACACCACACAACAACCGTGGCACACACGATAGCCATGCAACCAGTAAGCCAACCAAACCACATGACACGACTTTGACATATATGGATCAGTCTCGTTACACAAACACTCATTAGTAAACCGCCGAAGCTTTAACGGCGTTAATTAATACGATCGTCGCGACGACGACGATACGTGAGAGGACACGTCGATTTGTGCCGGTCTCTCTCTCACTTTCGTCCTTGTGAATGCGAGATACGTGTGTGAATGAGAGAAAAGAGGTGAGAATGCTCTACTATGTGGCTCACATCTACTAGAGATAGATAGATAGATAGATAGAGAGAGAGAAAGACTGTCTCTATCGAAGTGAGAGAAGAGATCGCAGTAGTGTAATCAATGATAGTCAAGTGCGAAGAAACGAGCGTGACGACGACGATACGAGCTAGTTTGAAAGAAAATGGAAAAAAAAAGTACGAAGTGAAATGAATTAAAAGAAGTACGATGAGAGGATGAGAGAAATATGATCGCGCGGATGAGCGTCTCCGCGGAAGCGGCGACACGTACGGCGAGAGCCGACCGCGCGAATCATGCGGAACTCTGATGACTTCTCTCTTCGTGTGGGATATTTCGAGGATACTGAATGGGAGGGCGACTGAATGGGTCACACCACGGTGGGGACGTGGTGTGAGCCAGACAACCGCCGCTGACACTGATTAGTTGGCTTCCACGCGCACAACTATCGCTGAGCAAAGAGTTATTTCAACCCGCCGCCTCCTACTTCGGCAAAGTAACACAATCCCGTCTAGACTACATGAAACAAGATTCACATTAGACTCGTCCGGATCAGTGCTCGTCCCACCGGATCGTGGCCACTCAACCGGACTGTGGTCGGTACTCGGCCCGGTTGACGCGTTCTTGTTTCTTTCTCTACCACACGCTCCCGAGAAGTAGCACCGAGATTTCTCTCTCGTCTAATAGAATACAGCAATACGTGCAATACGTGTCTTTTCTTCTTTTCCCTTTTTTGCTATCCTCTCTTGTCTTTTTTCTTTCGTGGGATTCTGATTAGAGTGAGAAAATAACAGGCTACAATACAGATCGTCACGAGAACTAACTAACGTGGTCCGCAAATAAAAGAAAAACTCGGGACAAAATGTGGGGAGAAAGTAATTCCATCGGGGGAAGGGATTAGAGAGTAGTATTTGCTACGAGGAGACACGAGTGTGACGGGAGTGTGACGGTCGGCGGTTGCTTTTTAATCAGTACTTCGTAATACCGATTATGTGCGTACAAAGCGCATTCCGGGTACCGGTACAGATTCAACGATTATATGCACTCTAATTGCAACGAAAATCGAGAAACGTTCTGCTTTACACGGTCACGGAAGTCCAGGGGAATTGTTTTGTGCTACATGTGTGGCAGAACGGTAACATACACAAAGAAAACTACGAAATCGCTACGGCGCGTCACTTCGATTAAACTGTCATTACAAGATCAAACGGAAAGAATCTTCTCCCCCGTGAAATATCTCAATGCAAAACGCTGACAGGGTGTCTACTGAAATCCGAAAAAAAATTTCCATGAGAATTCTCTGATTTTTCAGACAATTTGTCAAAAATTCCAGGTAAAATAAAGGCATTTTTTTTTAATCTTATCTGCAAAATCCTTAATATTACTCATTCACAAAAGCTAAATAAATCATAAAGTAAAATTAAGATTCACTCGAATTTCGATGGTTAAATTTGAAAAACTTCGAAAGAAACTGTGAGGGCTCTAAAAAATAAATATTTTATGTTGCGTAAAATTTAAAATTTTCTCTTTCAAAAGTTACTAATAAAAGAATCATATAATTCATAACCAATATAAAGTGTAACTTTTATAAATCTATTAAAATATATCTGTCTTCAACAAAATTGCATCTAACACGAAATCATTGATTTCAACATTGAATATCTTTAAAATTAAAATTAATTCAAAATGAAATCAAGAAATCCTGATTATATTTCTGAAATATTTTCTGAAATATTTCTTTCTAAGATTCTTAATGAAGAAAGTATTATTAAGCAAAATTCAGTCAATCACACAATATTTATTCATAGATAACGCGGTAATCCGGCTTGCAGATAGATGCTATTTAAAATTAAAATTCCCTGAGAACTGCAAATTTTTCAGGCTTTTCCAGGTAGCAGACACCCTGGCTGAATGCACCGATAAATATGTACCAATGGCCAATCGATAACTATTTCATTGCAACGTGAGCATAAGAGAGACTCTATAGGCATTAGAGACACGGAAAATAAAAACAAAATTGTACTCTAATGAAAGAAGAGGGCACGATAATCCATTCGGATTACAGCAAATAAAAGTAAACAGAGCTATATATAAAAAAAAAAGGAAATCATATCATTGACAAAATTCATGTGCATTATCTCGGAGAGTCGTCTGCAAAATCGGTAACCAATAAAACATACCTTCCTTGTTGACCGCGTCCAAGCTCTGATACTGCAGCTTGTCCGCAGCTACAAAAAGAGACAGCAGAACACAGAAAGAGCATTGTGGCGATGTTCCACCATCAATTTTCAATTGCTAGTAATTAGCCGTAAAAGCGCTACCTAATTGCCCTGATGCCTTAACATTAATATATATATTATATATAATATATATATATATATATATACATATGTATGTATGTGTATATGCCTCAAATAGAATTATATTTGTGCTCGCGCGCAAAACAGTACAATATCATGTTCGAATGAACAGAAAAGGTGTCTCGGTGCCTCTCTATCTTGTTGTTGCGCATACACCGTTCATTGTCATGCACAATATTTCGTAAAAATGGCGCGATGGCTCCAATACGTCTATGTTCGCTCATTCAGCAAAATTGAAAGTCATTCAAATAGTAAGAAACGGCAAAAAAGTTCTGCAAAGTGTGCTCTCACCTTGACGTATATAATTTCAGTATGTGCATCATTATGTTTCACAAGTAAACCAATTGGGAAAATATCGATATCTCAGTGTTCAAACTGTGAGAACTATTATACTCCGGTAATCCGGAACGGACTGTGTTCGAAACGTGGGATGCATCAAGACGTGAAAATCCGAAATCTCAATGCAATTAAGATTCTATGTCACAATGCGATCTTTCAGCACGTACGTCGATCGATATACTCGTGTGTGTCGGGGACAGAATTTATCGTGATAAAATGCAGTTTCTTTTTTCGCGAGACGAAGCTGCTACATATAATAATATTCGGGAGATAGCATACGGCATTCATTCACGTAGCATATATCTAGAAATATCGACAGTGGTGCGATCACGGTGACACGTATATGAGAATAAATAAATAAATAAATAAATATATATATATATATATATATATATATACATACATACATACATATACATATGTAGGAAGAAGAAAAATCCGATATATATATATATATATATATGATAATTAATAATTACACAATATACCATGCACAAACTATCAACGTGTTAAGGATACCGTACGCGTACACGTCGTACGCATACGTTTGCATCGGCGCACGTGTACGTACACGTGTGTGTGTACATGTATGTACATGTAAGTGGAGTAGCCTGGCTTGTTAATGTCGAGAAAATCTCTCGGCCGGCACATCTCGCCGGCTCATTAGCGACGCATCCTTCACACTTACATAGTTTCTCGCAAGTCCGCCCACTGACGCGGATGATAACTTGCGAGCCGTCGAGGGCGCACTTACCTTTCTCCGACTTCTCTTGCCGTTGATGGTCGTAGCTGCGGGCGCGCGGTTCGACGATGGTCCCGGCTTCCCTGCTTCGCCGTTGCCGCTGACTCGCCGCCAACTGACTGCCGAGTCTGGCTGCCTCGTGTCCGGCCACCGTTCTAGCGCTGTGTGGGTCACAAAAGAATCAGCAGTTATTTTGTTTACTTATAAAATTCATTAAAATACATGTGTATTAAAATAAATAGTAAAATCCTTTTGACACGAAAGAAAAGGACGAAAATAATCAAAGGGGGGATTATTTTACAATAAAATTATTGAATCGCATTGTATTAATAAATAATAATTATGAAAATAATAAGTATTGAATTTTAAATAAATAATAACAGTTATTATTACATAATAGTTATATCATTGGTATCTCAGGAGAATCAGATGTGAATGGGTGGGACAAACCTGATGGGGATCGGAGCCGAGCTCTGTAAGAAGCCGCTATCGTACGGCTCGTCCATCATGTTCGGATCCAAGTCCATCATATCGATTCCACGACTGGTTGTCGGACTGTCTAGCATGGAATCCACCGCGTCGGTTTCCATTAGCGACGGAGGCGTGTCCTGGAAAACGTCACCGATACTTACCGCACTGAGTGAGAACGCTTGAGAAGCAATTTGTAACTTTGACATAAACGTATGACCGAAAGCGTCAATTTACACTGAGGCGATCACGCGTAAGCTGATTTATAAGACAACTGAAATGCGACGCAAACTGCAGTACTCACGGTCTGCACCACGGGATTCATCAGATCGTCCTCCATAATTCCCAATTCCGCGTCTTCCTCCTCTATCCGGGTGCTGCATTGCGACGTGGTGTCCTGGCCGGAACCACCGCTCTCGCCCTGAAAGAGGGAACCGATATATTCGTGCCATTTTCGACGTGTGGTGCCGGACACCTTCGACGCTCACCATGTTGTGACTGCTCTCGTTGCGCGAATGTGGCCTGAAACCGGGTCCGGGTGGCAGATTTTTCTGTACGCAGCAGTTAACGCCAGGACTGAAGTGTAACTCGACGTGGAAACGCTCCTCGCTGCTCGGGTCCTTGGTCGGGTCTTCGTACAGCATCACGACGATCTGCGACATGTAGTTCAGCTCCGAGACCATACTGACGTATTCCATCGCGCGTCGCCATTGCTCGTCTTTCACCACCTGTAATCGATTCGCCGTAGAGCCAGAGGAACGTAGCACAAGACGGCCTTTTCACTCGGAAACAACGTATATATCACTTACATCGAGCAAACCACCGTAACGCAGCACGGTGAGTAAGGAATGTACGTGACTCTCGCTCGTAAAATACAACCTCGTGCGAACATGGCGTCCGGGGCTCGAAACGCCATGGGAATATCTATGTGCGTGCGTGTGTGTGTGAATTATTAGAATTATGTGGGTTAGAAACAATACAATACCTAGACAGTGAGAGTTTCCGAAAGACGTCTTAAAAACGTCTGAAAAATGTGATACGTCTTTGGTAAGACGTTCCTAAGACATCTTTTAGAAATCGGTGCTGTCTGGGTTAGGATATTACATATATTAGAAACGAAAATAATTAGAAAGAAAAAATTACATGTTAGAAACAAGAAGACACGAGAACCGGTGTTCTCCGTAAATAGGTAATTGTTATACCTGGGATTCAGTCTATTGACCGTCTCCTCTCCGGACTCTTCGATATTTCGTTGCAGATCGGCCCGTATCTTCTTCAACAAAGGTGTGCATATTCCTTGGCCGATGGTCAGCTTCTCTTGCACCGTCAAACCGTATTCCTGTGTGCGTTAATAACGCGTGACGCAACTCGCACACAAAGGAAAAATTAGGAAAGCTGGGGAATTACTACTGATAATAGGAAAGAATTGTACCTGAGGGATCACTATGTCCGCCAAAGACTTGGCGTACGTGTACAATTCCTCCGCGTGCTCAAACTGCAACGTGTGATTGTTGTGCTGCAGATCGTACTTTATGCAGTCGTAGATGTCGGGGATCTTGGATATATCGAAGCGTTTCTGCTTCGTGCAGAAATCCTTCTCGATCTTCCCCCAACGACGTCCCATTAACTCCCAGGTTTCACCATGATAGAGTATCGCGTCCTTCGTCTTCGGGTCCTCTTTCTTGATGCGCACGATGTCCAAGAGCTTCTGAATCAAGGTGTGAACATGCTGACAACACCGGACTGGATTCTTGACGAAGTCCAAAGCAGCGTTAATGCTCAACGCGTTCCCCGGATTGATCTGCTCGCGATCTTCGCGAGTGAACTCCCTGTCCTGCTGCAGCAGCTCGTGCAAACGCGTCTTTACCCTGTAATTAAAACAAATATCGAACGTATAAAAGTTATTATCTAATGCAATATTTTATATAAAAATTAAAAATATAAATTATGTAATATGTAGAGTGTAAAAACTATATAACAATTATATAATAATACTGTATATATATTATTATATAATAAAAATTATATAACATACGGTATGTAAAAATTGAAAATATAAATGATACAACATGTATAAATAAAGAATATAAAATTAAATGTTATATCTTCAAATATTTCGTTAGTAATAACGATGAGCTTACATATTTTGATACTTGCTGCTGTCGCAGTCGTTGTCGAGCAGGCCGTTGGTGTTCGCGCTCTTCACCATCTGCACGAGGATGGGCGTCAGTTCTCCTTCCAACGCGAGCAATCCTTTCGCGAATGCCGCCGCGGTCATTTGGACGCGTCCCTCGTCGCTGGCGTATATCTTTAAGTCATGGCGAAATGTGGAATGCAAGCGTAACAGGCCGAGTCCTTGCGCACCTGCGTATTCACCTACATTTACACAAGGGAAGTGGTATCAGCACGATGAAGAGGCTCGCCGAGGCACAGTAACGGTAATAGAACACAACGACATGGAACAATAGGGACGTTTACTCGAAAAACCGCTATCGGGATGACCTACGTTCTCGTATCAGGATCATCGAGAGGGTATATTGTCATAGAGATACATTAATCGTTATCAATTGGCATCAAACGTTGCGTTGTGTATTGATTATAAAGTCTTACCGCAACAAGGGAATTACCGTACGAAGCTTTTACATGTCTTTGGAATGGCTTGGAATTTACCTTGCAGCTCCTGGATGGGGGAGTTACGGTTCTAATGAAAAGATTACCTCTCTCCACGTCAATCAGCTGTATATTGTAATTGTACAGCGCGTGCACGACGTCTTTCGTATGAAAACGACAAAATAACATTTAATGTGTATCTGTAGTGTTTGTAGTGCTATTAGAATTGTTAACGAAAGCATCCATTGAGAAACGCAGAAAGAAGCGTGTAGCGAAAGATGAATGAGCGGGGTGTGTGTGTGGGGTGTGTGTGGGGTGTACAGTGCGATAAAAAACCATGCCACTCGTTAACGCTGCGACGAACAACTCGGCGGGACGCCGAGTCGAGCGGCAGCTCGAAGCATTCAAAAACGAAGAGAGAAATAACAAAGTGTACAGTATACTCTTACTGTTTACGCCGTCGACTCTAAAACATCGCTATTTCTAAGGACAGCAATACAATCTACTTAGGAGAACTATGAGAAGTAAGCGTGGATCATAAATAAAAGGTTACCGTGGTTTGGTAACATCTCTGATTCTTCCTCTGAAATAACATTGGAGATAGATTACCGATAAATTATCCTGCTAATGCGACCCGTGGGCGTAATTACTGCATTTTTTTCACTACCAACTACGAATTACGATATGATTGCCAATATGGTCGTTAGTTGCCAAAGTTGTGCTTCGCTACACTGGCAATTTCACTCGATCAACTCGATCAGCGTTAGTGTTACTCTCGTTTGACTACTGTCGAGCCTCTAACAAAAATACAGAGCGCGTACAGACGGGAGAGTCGCATTTAAGATTGCAATTCAATCTCGCAATATGCCGATCTCAAGAAGCCGTTCGTACGCTTTCAAGGTTTGTACAAGTTACGGTAACGCCAATTGGAACGCCTCACTTCTACCAACGTCCGACGGAACTTCAACTTGGCGTTTAAGTCTCTGACTAACGCTCGTTTCTACCATCATGATATAAATTTAATCGACGATTGATTCAACGGAATCAAACCAATGCGGTTGGTCAATTCTTTTGAATTAATCGTCGATTAGGTTTAATCCATGATGACAAAAACGGGCATTAAGAAAGTTTAAACTCTCAGGTTGACGGGTTCAATCTCTCGACGGTTGGGAAAAACGGAAACAACAGAGGCTCTCAGACAGCGACGGAATTACGTAGACAAAGTTCCGCTAACAGAGGATAAATTACAGTAGAAGTGACCTTCGATGTTGTGTAAGAAACTTAAAAGCGAGCATGGCAAGCATATGAACATAAGATACGAACCACTAAGGTGTCTACCTTGACCACCGGGATACATGCAACGGAATATGCGTCCCAACTCTTCCGCTTGTATGCGTCCAGCCGGCGTCAATTCACCGCCCCACTTCAATATCAGGACGAGAGACGGCTCACCCAATCGATCTGCAAAAGAGGAAGAGTGGAGAGGAGCGCAGCCCCGGGGCACACCCGTTGAAATATGTCACATGACTCTCTGCCAGCGGAGAGCCATGTAAGATAGTGGAAGAAAGTGAACACGCCATACTGAGATCGTTACCGTCGTCGGAAGAACTTCCCCGCGGTCGTCCCCGAGGTTGATACTTCATCTGGACCTTGCGATTTATGCCGGAGAAATGTCCGTACCTGAGACACAATTTTCATCATTTTCTCACATACTTATCGACGATCAAAAAACTCACAGGTCGCGCAATTATATTCAAGTGAGATAAGTTAATTTTTAAATAAATTAAATTAAAAGCTACTTAAACAAGATCTTAATTAAAAGCTAAGTTAAGATTAAATTAATTTAATAAATTTAATAAAGTTAAGTGCGCAAAGCAATCTATATATAAATATATTCTTATATAATAAAATAATTTTTAATCGTAGATGAAATTTATACGAAGTAAAAAGAAAGGTAGTCTATTATAGGAAAAGTAGGGACTGTTTTGTGCGCTCAGGATTCCACGCAAGAAAAGAGTACTGGCGCGCAAAGAAACATTCTGCTGGCGTTATTTTTGACTTTTCTTTAATATAAAACTAAGTTAATATTTATATATATATATATATATATATATATATATAAAAAAGGTTAACAAGTTATAGTTAATGCATTTTAAATGAACTAGTTCGAGTTAAAAGTTATTAAATTGTTAGCTTAACCGAGTAATTAGTTATTATCCAACTTTGTTGGATTAAAGTTACGACCGTCCGTTTGACACTCACATTTCCAACACACTCTTGAGTTGCTCCAGTTTCCCTTGCTTCTCCTCCAGCTCGGGCCCCGCAGCACGATGCTGTATTTCTGACAGCAGACTACGCGCTGTGTCGAGGATCTCCTGCAGCTGCTTGGGCCGCTTCAACTTCACGTGACCGTGTTTATAGCCATCGTACTTGGCGAATATCTCGAAGAATCTGCAATATTTATTTTCAGTTTGCGACACTTCTCGGCAAAAACACCGCTACAGTTGTTCCCCCGGGTACTCACTTCGGATGACGCACTTCTACCTTCATCTTCTGCTTGGGAGTTCTGTCGCCGTGTCTAATAACCGCCACGACGCAGCGCAATTCCATCCTAAACCGTGCATTAAAGTTTAACAACAATGAATAGGAAAGGCACTATTACATCATCTGCATTAACGACGATATTTCCACCTGTTCACGAATTCTCACTTGCAGCTCTACTAACATTTTGCCGAATGTAGTTGGCACGATGGGCGGATCATCCAATTGGAAGGGCACGCTCCATGGAATATGCAGTGTCGGGGCCAATTCCCGCAGTATCATATTGCCCAGGATCTTGGCACAGTCATCGTAATATTTATTCGAATTCTTTACAAAACTAAATCCATTTACATCGCACACGAACGACTGTCCGTTTGCTCTGCAAACAAAGCGATATTCGCGCTGGATCAATCGCATTCGATTTCAAACGGCTCACGGTGAATCGCGATACGTTTCTAGCGCGGACAGAACTCGCCGGTGGTGTCGATACCGACTGTTCACGTCCGTCGCAGGAAGAATCGAAGCTACGTACGTAACCGTACGTATGTAATACGATATGCGTTCTAGGGTGACACTGATAACTGCGTCGGACAATCACGAATAAACGCCAGTATACGTGTCACGTCTCAGTGTAGTGTTGAATAGATAATACTGCAATTTTCAGATTATACTTTAACTGAAGTTCTAAATAGGAAATTCTAGGGTTGCCACAGAAAATGAATCCCGAGATTCCCCGACTTTTCCACGTTTCCCAGACGACAGAGAATTTTCCACGAGCAATGTGTAATCTTAAACTTGAACACATAGAAGCAGGAATTATATTGCTAAACTTGAAAGTTTACTAACACGTTATAATCCTGAATGCAAATTCAGGCCAACGAAAAGTAAATGAGCACTGGAAGGAAGACTACAATCGAAAGCGTTTAAGGAAATTATGAGCAAAGTTCGAATTCCAGATTTTTTGTTATCTTGCCCCGACTTTTCCAGGTTTGTGGCAACTCTGGAATACACATTTTTGCGCGATGCACGAAGCAGATGCATGCGTGTTACCGTTTACCAACAAAGTCACTAAGGTGGACCTAAATTTTTCGTGTTCATACTGATTATGTCGCGGAATAGGTAATTTTTTCGCACACATACCTCAGCAAATCGAAACCGCATACCGTTTGCTTGAAGGCCAAACATACTTTTCTGCTGATAAGTTTCTCAGCGTTGCTCAATATCACTGGATAACGAATTTCCTTGCCCTCCGAGTCTCTCTCGACCTTGCCATCGAGAGCCGGACTTTTTCTCGCCTCGGCATGAGCATAATCAGGTCCCACGGTATAAACTTTAACGTCAGTACCATCGGTAGGCATAAAATCTTCATAGATATACGAACCAGTCTTTCGAACACGAGACTCCGGAGAATATACACTACTACGACTACCTATCTGTATAACGAACGAAATACGATGAGTGTTTGCGTGTGAATTATTGATTTACCGCGTACAAAAGTAATTTACATATTCTAAAAATTTTATACACAACGTGTTTTGTATCTCAATTATTAGAACGTAAGAAAGAGAGGATAAATTATATATATATACCTTTCTAAATAATCTCTGACTGCCTCCACCCGCAGAGGTGGGATAATAAATGTAAATATTATGATCCTCAGCGGACACCGGTTTCTCCACAAACGGCTTGTTAAAAGTAATACCGTTCACCTCCACGTGATCCTCCGACTCCACCAATTCATGATCTGAAAAAGATTCTGCATTCTGCATATGTCAAGATTAAATATGCAACAAAAGAGCTTTCTAAACTTATCTAGGTGCACCGTTCGATCGAAATCGTTAAGTCGTGGTGGGGGAGTGTGTTTACACGGTGCTTTTACAATGCAACAAATGAATGTTACTTACGTTTTGGATCCGGTGAGTCCCTGTCGAGAACGGCGTACCGTGGAATCTCGATATCCTCGGTCTCCAATATGGCATAGACTCTCCTTCGATCCTGTCAGAGTAATCGTTCACGTGTGATATATGCGGTAGAAAAACAGTGGCGCTTGCAATGTCAACGGTTTCTCTACCTGGATGTCATATTGCATCGGAAGGTTGTTAATGATGAAGGGATTGCGCAAGTTCGCATAGTTTATAGCCTTATCGAGTGGGAAGCCTTTGCTGTGGAAACTTATCAAGCAGTCGACTATAGGCCAATCCTCCACCGGTTCCTGTAAACGAGCGAAAATATTGAATAAGGTATATAAGGAGGAAAAAAGGAGAACCCGATAAAACGTTAGAGTGCAAAAGCGTGAAGAATGTACTACCTTTAGTATCACATCTTCCGGAAACACAATAATTTTGATGTACTCGAATTCCTCGAGCCTCGTTAAAATCTCTTTCATCGGTTTACTCTGCGATTTCTTCGCCATCGCGCACACCCCGACCAAGACTTGCTTCCCCTCCCCTTCCACGTCACTGCTACCCATATAAGCATCATCGTTGCTGCACCCTTCTGACAGTTCAGGCTAGAAGGTAAAATTGGTGATATACGACAACTGCTCGAGAAGTTCTCTGTTGTTGTGCGTGTGCAAGATATACGTCCTGATGACAATGAATATTTTTCATATACATGTATATAATAAATAATACACAAATAATTATAAGACTACGTGTAGAGAGATTTTGAAATTAAATTCACTACCACACACGCCTTTCCTTCCGTCAAAAATCAACGAGATAGCCTAATTCGTGAAAAATGCGAAGAAATTTACGGATTAATTCTCATATTGTATAAATGAATGTGCAATTTTTCTACACTTCGATATATATAACAAGCAGCGACGAGAGAGATCGTAAAATCTCCAAGCTAAGTAGTGCTCACCCAGTATGCCTTAAGGCAGGACAGAAATCTGGGCTTGTCGTCGGCATTTCTTTCAGGGCAATTTTCATTGCAAACCCTTGTATGATTACTCATTATACTCTTTAGCTTGAGCTTTCGATAAGTAAGTTACACGTTGATCGCATACGTTATCGCCTACATAGAAAGGTAATACGTATCAAGCAACAAAGCGTGAAACATGGGAATTTGAAAGTGAGACTTCGCTCACTCTTTTGAGTCTGAGATTCAGCATAAAATTCTCATCTATACGTTTTCAGTCGCCATTTTATTTTGTACTCTGTGATTATTATTACTTTTCGCTAAAAATCCAATGCAATGAGGAATGTGATATCGGTCATGCAGCTGACAAGCTGAATGAATTAGCTGAGGAATGAGCTTTCTTTGACCACTGTAATAAAAGAATCGAGAAATTGTTATAAGAGAACAAAAATTACAAACTGAAGAAATAAAACGCAAATAAAAAGCCTATTTCTTAATTCTTCTAATTTGCGACAATTGTACGATGAGTGAATGAAAAAAGTATCTTACTTCTGTTTGAAAAAAAATGTTTAGTCTATTTCTGTGATTAAATATCTGATAAGTTATCACGGAAACTTAGTAGTGTTTTCAATGAATATAATTTTCTGAACTGAATTAAAATTTCACCAATTTTTCAATCTTTTATTATTATCGTGTGCTCTCATTCCTCTATTTAAAATTCCTGTATCTTCTTTCTGTTTCATTATAACCAGTCGTTATCTCTGTTAACCGACAAAATGTATATTTTATACGTATTACTGAGCATACATGACACGATTACATAAGATAATGTGCATAGTTAATCAGAAGTACATTACAGTATCACACAGTACACATATCATGACAAACACACACTTTCACCTTGGAGAAGGGGGGATAGATATTATTCTTACGTATCTCCGCAAAAATTTGAATACCTACTGGACTGAGTGTGCACTTTCCTGGTAACAAGCAATCAATTTAGTTGGTGTCAATAATACTGGTCACTCAAAGACTACAATAGTGTGTCATGATAAGGAAATAAAAAGCAAATCATCAAACTTGCTCTTTAGTAGCACTCGAGGTTATTATTGCAACTCTATCGTGATAAAACTCAAATATCTGATAGCATGCTTATACTTTCAATATAATGTGAAACCGATACACAGTGTGTTATGTTCTGGTAAAAATGGGAAGTTTAATTGCCAGTAATATACAATTTCAAACAAAATCAGATTTTCATGCATTGTGTGATAACTATATGTTCTACATAACGGAACAAACTTTGAACAGTTGTCATAATGTTGCCAGCCCAAGTAGTTAGACGTAATTTATGATTCGGTTAATATTAGTTGCTACGTATCGACATAACTTGTGTTATTTTTATCTTCATTTTACACACACGCACACAGAGTGAACAAAGTGAAAATATATCTGCACTACATGCCTTCACTGCAAAATGTAATATTCACTCGTATATCATATGCGTACCGTTATAGCTCGAATACTTTGCCTTATAATTTTAATCAGATAAATTCCTGTCTGCCCAAACATCACGAAGGCGCAAAATTTATCCTATGTTTATACCGATTACATTCACATTCTGCTAGATAGAAACACTTATTAACCTAAAATATATATATTACGAATAATGCCTATGTCGATTGGTTTGCTCCTTTAACAGCTTATTATATAAGAATATATATGCTTTCTTGACCACTTTGGCATCAATATCAAATAATGTTTCAGCAAGAGAATTCCTCTAAGCATTTACTTGGCAAAAACTGTTTAAGAATCGTATCTACTGCTGCAGTTTCACGGAAAAGTGAGAATACTGTAAATAAACATGGGCTGTTCACTTGTATTTTTAAACACCGGAAATATATCTACATACCATATAAACCACACACACACATACTTATGTCTTCTATTTCTAACCTCTTAATCATCGTTTACTTCAATATCTTACAAATAAATACAAGTATTTGTCACCTTTTAAATATAAACACAAGATATACAAATAAGCATGTAAACTGACGTATTTTAAATTATCTCAAGGATAATCCTTCTCTCGAATTATATAAGTACTTATCGATGTATACAACTCTGTGTTTATCTAATATTGCTTCTTGTGATAGATTATCAGATACAAATCGTTATCGAATGAAAGTAATGATTGTACATAACGAAACATCTATCTGTCTGACATCAATAAAATATTACATATAGTATGTGCTTTGATTAAAAATGGAAGATACATTTCCAAAGTTTGCTCTGTGTGATTCCCCTGGACATGCGTGAATTCTGCTTGCGACTAGACCTCAATGACAAAATGCAGACTCACCCTTTTAGATGAACGATAGATGGAAGGAATAACAGGACCTACTATAGGTGGTTGTACCGTATTAATATCTCCTATGTAGAACATTGGTCTGCTCGCATTCTTGAGACCCTGTGAGAAGATCCTCATGAGACACTCGATCACACATCCTGATATTTGTATCTTTGTAATCCAGTTTACCTGATAACCATGTTCCAGTTCAGTGTAAGACATGACAGATCACGTTTCATTGATAAAAGAATCAACCCTGTTTTATACTGGGGTTAGACAATGTAACACACTGCTGAAACTGTTATATCATATTAATCGAGTATTACCATCGCACGATGAAGTACAGCGATACATCATCGAGCATAATTAAGAAGGACATATGGTGAAACAGTTGGCAAATTTACAAATTATTTCCATTCGTTCTCTCTTATCTTACAAGTTCTTTTCTCTCACGTGAATTCTCGCGTACAGCCCGGAGAACTGCGGGCCTCCCTCCAGGAACGAAACGCACCTTTGTTTGCACCGATCGTACGTTACGTTGAGGCGTTGTATCCCCGGCGAATCGTGTTAAACAAGATTATGCCGCAATGTTTACACACACGTGAGCCATCTGAAAGAACATCGTGAGACGCGAGGCGTTTGTGAAATTTTTGAAACCGAGGGTAACCGTGAGTTCAAAGCCGCGACGATGCTCGGTGCGACCAACGACTCGGTTCGATTCGGCACGATGCAACTTCGCCGCAATTAAGCCGCGCCGCGTCGAGACAACTGCGTGCAAACACTCGCGCATTCGTCGGCGATTCACGGAGAAGTGCAAGCGAGCCGGAGCGTACTTACAGATCGTGGCGA
Source organism: Dinoponera quadriceps (assembly GCF_001313825.1). Taxonomy (NCBI): domain Eukaryota; kingdom Metazoa; phylum Arthropoda; class Insecta; order Hymenoptera; family Formicidae; genus Dinoponera; species Dinoponera quadriceps. The sequence continues at coordinate 93,356 of NW_014556584.1, forward strand.
AAGTGCGACTCACGGCGGCGATGATCGCGCATGATTCGTAATATGACACGAGACGCGTGGCTCGACAGTTTTGAATTCACCGTATATACACCTGGCGGCGTCGGTCAATTCGCGGACATGTTGCCGAAATCGAATCTCGACGGGAAATGGAGGAGGGAAGGATCCCGGCGCCCGAATCTGACATCCGGTTGGACGAACCGTCCATCTCGGCCGAGCGCTCTCGGCGCTCCGTCGAAATTTCGTCTCCTCCCCCCCGTCGCTCGCTCGAAAAATTATCTTTTTGTCGATTTCACCTCTCGCAACGTCCGCACTCCCAATTGTTTACCTTGCGTTCTACCTGTTACACGTGACGCGCATTTGCAGCCGCGAAGCTGTTCCGGGGCAGCTCCGAAACACGACGCGCGGTTCGAATGACCGAACTTCAGACGGGAAGGTCACGTGACTCAGGTGGGTTCGGGCGGGAAACTCGAACGATAAATTGGTCATACCGAGGTCTATTTGCGTGATATCGCGCACGTATATATCGTGTATGGCATTCCGCGAGAAGTTTCACATCGGTTCGTGTAAAGAAAACTGAAGTATTACGCTGCAATGAAGATATAAAATGGAATCGGTATATCCTTATTATTGAAAGATTGACATGATACATGATACATGACTTTACAAAAAATCATGCCCTTAGATTAATTCTATCGATACGTCGAAGTAAGTATATATATATATTGTACATTCACATATAAACGTGGATGTAGTTTCAATAAGTTCTACTGATATTGTAAGTAACAAAATGATGACACACGCGAGCTTCTTTATCAATTATCAATCCTGGAGAAGACGCGGCCCAGCCTTAGCAAATATACTTAAAAAAAACAAAATCCAAATTAGCTGAAGTAGACAATATTAGTTGTCGTTGAAGTTTAAGTTCTGTTTCTCAGAACGTCGCAAATTTATCAGTAAAATCTTGCAGTCTCTCTTACCTACATTGTATACACGAGTATCTTAGCAGCGCTATCTTTTATAAAAAGTATATCATCGCCCCCGAAAGTTTCAATCAAATATCAAAACAGCAAACATTGCAAATAATAACAGAGTATGTATCACATTCAGAGTATATCTACGTTTATTTCTACCTTAATGTAGATATAAGAGTAGCTTTATTTTCCCTTTCTTTGACTGTACACTTCATGTGTACTCAAAAGGAGTACATAATGAAGTGTCGGAAATATAAAAAGACGAAACCTGCGGAAAAATACAGCTGAACAAACAAATCTATTATGTTTTTCTGCTGTTTTAATCACGTCCATATTTATCAGTATGTGACATTCCAATCAATATATGTCACTCATTCCACATCCTCGTTGTAGTCTTTTTTTATTACTTATAATTATTCGTTAAGTCAGTGGATAACGTTTCTACAATATAGAGAGAGAACACCGTATGAGGAATTTTATATATGCTTAAAAAAAGAAAGATACTCCATTTTTATACATATATATAGATATATTTACACGAGCTGAGAAATGTAAATCTTTACCTTGCACACACACACTATTCGTAATCTTTGTGAAATCTATCGTCATGATCCCAGAAGTCTGCGTTCTTCTGCCTTGGAGACGTGATCTTCATGGAGTTCAGCTTTGTGTTAACATCATCTTCTTTTTTAGTATCTAATGCACCCGTTCCACGTATCGCTCTTGGAACATGATGACCCTTTGAATGATGGCTTTGTTTATTACAAAGATCGTTCATCTCTTCTTTTGCAATTCGATGAGGAGGGACGTTGTCAACTTCTTGCATGTTCTTTGGCAGATCATTGCCTAAAACTTTTATTCACATATTGCAACACATCCCCCAATGCTTGACAAGTCATCATTACCATTTCCAATCTTCGTCTCTGTGTCCGCTTCTAATTCCTTCTTGAAAAATGGATATTCGAAAATGAGCGTTTTAATATTCGAAGTGTAAAGCTGCCTCAGGCGTGTGTCCTTAATTTCATAGTGGTTATTAGCTAAGTCGATCACTAGCAATAACATTGCACGATTTCGAGAATGTTCGCTCTTTTCTTTAATCAATGCTTGCTTAATTTTTATTATAAACTCCACAAGTTGTTCCGGACACGCTGTGTAAAGATTTTTACCGGATCTGAGTATCTGAAGGAAAAGTAACTTCACACAATTGTAAGGTGCTGTTTTTACTAAATCCGCACAATGTAGATTTTAGCACACCTGTATCATGATGAAGTGAATACTTTCTTCCTCGACACTATCTTCTATCAAATCTCCTAAATAGTGAATCAATGGTAAAGCCAATATTTTCAATCTACTACCATTATTCAGTCTCATATGATAGTAAACTTCTGCATGAAGTAAAACAATATTTGCAAATGTCTTCTTGTCCTCCATTTTATTTTTCTCCCTAGCTAAAAGAACAACACACAAACATATATATATATATATATAGAATAACATCGATATTGACATAAGACAATCGAGAAAACTTTACATGATACTTGCACATATAATTATCCTGCAGAAAACGTAGGAAACGAGACCGTATGGTCTCTTTATTGGTATCTTCTATGAGGGCAACTTTATTATCACTGAATACCATCGCCATCTTCATGGTGAAGGTGTCGTTCATCACGGATTGTTTCCAAAGCATGTCGCATGTTTCTCTAACATACGAGATGTTGCATTCAGGAGCGATAAAACAATTGTTGCAAGACTAGGAACTGTATAATACCTGAGGTTCTCTTTGCTGCTCGCGTTAGTCATCACGTCGATGATCTCCTGAACCAGCTGTGGTGAGATTTGTTCACAAGTACCGTTGGTACTTAACTTGTTCAATATGTCTTTAACGGCATCATTGGTGCAAAATACACCTCCCGGTCTACGAAGACCCTGTTCTTTCTTCTGAAGAAACCACCCACGACCGCGACCGAACGAAGTCATTTTGCAACTTTGACAATTGTACCTGTCGGCGAGGAAGAAAGACATACGTTAGAAACACATGTTTGATGGGTCACTTTGGAAAGCAAAGCTCATTGGCAAGAGTTTTTTTACACCGTACTCACCGTTGAACAGTTTGCAAAACTAAACGAACACCTACGTGCGTCACACGGGCCGTCTTTCACATAAGCCAGTACGACTACACGTTCCATAGGTTTGTTTTTACACTTTTTACACTTCAAGTGAAAAGGATACCCGCATACGCGTTTATAAAGGGGAAAGAGATGGAGAGAGTGCGAAGAGTGCAAGGTGTAAACATCGAGTGAACTTTGTGGCAGAAGGAGGTCAATAGCGCAAATGTACTTTCCTGCAAGTTAAAAATGAGGTGGAGACACATGTGTATGTGTGTACATATATACGTATGCTCAGCTCCGGCGAAGAAAGGAGAAAGGGCGAGAGAGAAAGTGCAGAGGGTGCAATTTAATCGAATGCAACCGCATTGCCGAGCAAATTTTGCGCCGCCTGACCAGCGGGGTACATTAAAAATGCTCCGTCACGTCTATCAAGCTGCGAATTCAAATTTGCAATTCAATTAAAAATTTGATCACATTTCGTCGAGGACACAGTCGTCACACTATTCGCGCGATCGGCGTGGTCAAAGTTGCAACACTTTTTTCCGATGGGTTTCGCAACGCATCTTGTACGCCCAATAGGAAAATGTGCCTCTCGAGAATGACTAAAAATCGAATTTTCTTATTGGACACGGGGTGCGTTCCGAATCTTGTAGAAAAATTAAGTGTCGCGAACACCGTGTCTGATTACATGTATATTCGAATCATGAGTAACTTCATGACTCGAAAATGTATCGTAACTCGAGAACATTGAGATGGTAACTCGCAAGTAATCGCAACTCCAAAATCGTACGCACATACATACATATCCCCCCGTTCGGCGGGCACGAAAGAACGAATGAAAGAATAACTTGAATTAGCGGCCAGCGCATGCGTGCCGTCGCCGAGACGCTGAACGGGCGATCGCCAATCGCCAATCGGTGAGCCCGCGGCGATAAATTTATTAGAATCCGTCAGTCATCGTCGTGGCGTCGTTGGTCCAGGTTCGTCGTATACGTCGCGCGGTTGCCGCACGATAATCAATTGTCAATCGGTTTCTCCTCGCGGGGAGTTTCGCGGCAGTTGGTAATCGTTCGATGATTCGATTCTCGAAGTAGACGAGTCGCTGTCAGCGGTAGTCGTCGCTCGCCGTCGCCCGGGTACATTTCGTCGCGCTGATCCCCGGTGTGCTTTTCGTGGAGGACAAAAGAAGCGCCCGCACTTGAAAAGGAGGAGGCCGAAAGAGAGAGAGACGCGCTTTATCGCCAAGACCTGACTAGAAGCGGCCCGTCCGCGTTCACCAGGGAAACATGACGACGGAAGAGAAATTCAACGCAGCTGTGAACGTGATCAGGAGCCTGCCGAAAAATGGTAAAAAGTGTCGCGAACGATCCCCCTGTATGTTTTCGTCGCGTTGCCGGGCACACCGCGCTTGTCACGGCGATCCTTAGAGGGGAGACAACCTTCACCTATCTATCCACGTATGACTTTTACTCGTCTGCCCATCTACAGTTCATCGTGTTCACTCTCGACGACGAGAACGACCGATATCCGCAGCGTCGGCGGCGGTGGCGATATTACGCGATCGCTTTCCCCTCTTTGTTGATTTCTTTTCCTTTCCAGCTTCTCTTCCTTTCGGCCGCACATCGACGGCCGGTGCGTTATTGCGTATCGACTAAAGTCCACGGCCTGATATTTGCCGTCGTCATCGTTCCCCGCTGGCACCTCGGGACGACTGCTAGCCTCATACAAGAGAGAAAGAGAGAGATAAAGAGATAGATAATTAGGTAGATAGAGAGAAAGAGGCATTTAAAATTCAGCACGGTGGCGCAGCGTGTAATTTCGCTTTCCTTGTCAGCACATATACGCACGTCGAAAAATCGTGTTTAGTCGCGGCGACTCGCACCTCAAGGTTCTCTCTCTCTTTCTCCCTTTCCACTGCGTGCCCATTACGCAGCGAGCGGATATTGACCTTTCGTCGAATTCACGAGGTTTGCGTGCGTCGTATCCCGAGTAGATGTACGGTAATGAGATCGTAACGAGATCGTAAATGAATTTCCGTCCAGAGCTGAAAGACGGACGGTCGAAGGACAGCGTCGCGAGCGTTCGGGCGCGCGTTGAAACACACTTTCGAAACTTGACGACACCGTCTCCTCGGGCCGCTTCCTCCCTGTACTTTTCCGTCGCTTCCGATTGGAAACAAGGACGGATTTTGCGAGCAAGCCAGCGCCAATGTGACCGAGCAGAGAAATTCACGGGATCGGATAGCCGGGGAAGAAAGTGAATGTAACTTCTTGCTCGCTCGCGCGCGCGACGTCGAAAGCGATATCAAAAATTCGATCTCTGAATCGTCGTGCGACTTCCTCGTCGGCGCGGCGGAAAAAACGCACGAGAGAGGATACGACGATTATTCGCGCGCGCCCGGCGATACGCGCGAGATCGTTACGAAAACCTGGCGGAAGAAACGGCTCAACCTTTGAAACCGGTCTTTATATCGTGTTATGCGATTACTAATCGTAACTGTCGTATTCTAATATCACTCGCCGAGACGCTCGACACACCGCGTCATTACTCGAGGCTTTGTTATGATAATGAGCCGACGAGCATTGAGATGAGTCTTGCAGTCGCCCTTGTTTAGCGCGAATATTTTCACGTCATATTCGTTACTGACTGTGCATAATTAAAAGTTCTCCCTCACGATGCGCGCGTTTATGCGGGCGGAAACGGTGGTTTTTGTTCGAAAAAAAAGGTTTCGTTAACTTTTTCTCGTCTTTCGAATGAAGCCAACCGTTTTCGCCTACATTAACGTGTGTATTGTAATTGTGCGGTAGGATTTTTAATTCTGCGCGTACGGTAACGAGTATAGAACTAACAAATTTGCTGAATTGGAAAGTAACGACGGAGTTATTTACAACGTTGTTATCGTTTCTTTTTTTTTTCCTGTAACGATTTGGTAACGACATTTTCTCATTAGTGACGGTAATGTCACGTTTCTTGGATAACGGTAACGAATATAATCGTTATTTTTATGGTTACTTTGCACGCGTTACGCAATATAGGTGTATATGAAACGAGCAGAAGCGAATTCTAAAAAAGGACCCTCAAAACTCGATGAAATTTTAATGACTCGTCATTTCCTAACTAACGGTAACGAGTAACGGTAATGAATTATTTTTTAAAAGTAACTTTCCCAACCCCGCAAATTTGCAGTAAAACATAATAACGACTCCAGGATCCTCTGCTATTCTTACAATGTAAGCACCGGAATAAAAAGATACAACGAAACAATCGCAACAGGTTTCGAGAGGCGAGAAGAAACTAGCGCCGGGATGCGTATTATCTTCATCTCACTTCCTCTTTTGTCGAGAAGTGGTCTGTCTGCTTTTTTACGATCGTCCTATCGCGAACTCGCGTGTAAATATCTGCCCGACTTCAGCCGAAAATAATATTCAAGCCGGGAAATTAATATGTTGTATAGTTTATAGTTACAAGATTCAAATAGGAAATAACGATGTTTCAATCTTAAAATTACGGGAGAAAATCGTTTTTCTTTCTATTTTTCCTCGGATTTTACACGTGAATTTAGAAAAATTCACGCGTGTTCGGTTAAAACCCGAGATATTTTCTTTTTTCCGTAAAAAAGACAAGAAACCAAAAAAATTCGCGGAAAAGTGAGGAAGAAAACGGGTTTTTTCTTGAATAAAAAAAAACTATATAATGAGTTACAAAGTTAACGTCTAGTTTTTTTTTTTTTTTTTTTTTTTTTTTTTTTTTTTTTTTTTTTTTTTTTTTTTTTTTTTTTTTTTTTTTTTTTTTTTTTTTTTTTTTTTTTTTTTTTTTTTTTTTTTTTTTTTTTTTTTTTTTTTTTTTTTTTTTTTTTTTTTTTTTTTTTTTTTTTTTTTTTTTTTTTTTTTTTTTTTTTTTTTTTTTTTTTTTTTTTTTTTTTTTTTTTTTTTTTTTTTTTTTTTTTTTTTTTTTTTTTTTTTTTTTTTTTTTTTTTTTTTTTTTTTTTTTTTTTTTTTTTTTTTTTTTTTTTTTTTTTTTTTTTTTTTTTTTTTTTTTTTTTTTTTTTTTTTTTTTTTTTTTTTTTTTTTTTTTTTTTTTTTTTTTTTTTTTTTTTTTTTTTTTTTTTTTTTTTTTTTTTTTTTTTTTTTTTTTTTTTTTTTTTTTTTTTTTTTTTTTTTTTTTTTTTTTTTTTTTTTTTTTTTTTTTTTTTTTTTTTTTTTTTTTTTTTTTTTTTTTTTTTTTTTTTTTTTTTTTTTTTTTTTTTTTTTTTTTTTTTTTTTTTTTTTTTTTTTTTTTTTTTTTTTTTTTTTTTTTTTTTTTTTTTTTTTTACCAGTTACTGTACTCTTTCATAGAACGTTGCTTCGGTGCCGATTGTGTTCACCGCTGTTTTCCTTGCCATTTTGGCCTTGATGTCGAATATTGCATATAGGTGTACTTTCCAGTCATTTCATATGGCGAAGTGACTGTATTACTCCCACTTTACTTTCTAACGGCGCAAGTCTAGCTGAACCATGCTTTGTGGTTAAAACTAGAATGTTCCTCTTCACTGCTCGCAAAAATCGCTCGCATTGCACTGGCAGTTATAAAACTCTGTTAACAAGCGCTTTAATTATCGTCAAATCGACATATAAATCAGAAACGAAGTTTCCTTCCTTTTGTTTCCTCGCACTTCACCCGCGATATTTGACATGTTACCGGCGATTACCTTTTTCTCATCCGTTCTCGTGAATTTACGCATAGTCAGCTTGACTTCTTTCTTTTTTCTCCGCATGTTTATGCCGTGCTTCAACAGATAAATGCGTGTAAATACATGTGCGGACAACCTATCAACAACACCGATCTGCCGATCGAATATAATAATGCTGAAATATATTTTGTTACATATTGTTGAATTCCGATCTGATCAATTTGTTGGGGGGAACGACTTTCACAATTGCTAAAACAACTGGCGATTATCTTCTACGCAGCAACGTTCACATTCTGGAGCATCACTTTCTAGAATTGCAAGTTCTATCAAGATTACGAGTCTACCTAGGATTTTTCCAGTCGCAATCGGAATCGTAGAAATATCGCCGGGGATATTGCGCGGTGATACACGCGGGAAGAATCGACATTCGTTAAGCAAACCGCGATTGCATCGCGGTTTATTCGCGAGATCGCTTTCGAGAGTCAAAGTGTCAAGGCTAAGTGACAGAGAGGTGTCCTTTTTTTTTTATTCTCGTTCAGCTCTGGCCTTCTTACATATTAATATAGCGTTAGAAAACGCTAATCAGGCCTGCCGTGTTCTGCATGGATGCCAATAATTTCCGATCGCTTATCGAAGATACAATTTTGTTCTGCTGAATAAAGGATCATATTTCGCAGAAGGATCGGCTCCGCTCTACATAATTTTACTTATACATCATATCATTTATATAACACATACATAATCCTTACGATTAGAAGCACACATCGCATAAATATTTTTTAGGAGCGTACCAGCCGAGCCACGAGATCATGCTGCGATTTTACTCGTACTTCAAGCAGGCGACCGAAGGGCCCTGCCAGCAGTCGAAACCCGCGTTCTGGGAGGTGGTGAAGAAGGCAAAATGGGACGCCTGGACGCGTCTCGGTAACATGAGCCGCACAGAAGCCATGAATAATTACGTGGAGGAATTAAAGAGAGTACGTGTCTCCTCATGACGCACCACCGTTTGTCGCGCAATCGAATCGCGCGACCGACCGGCCGCGCATATCTGTGTCAAATGAAAACGTCGTCGTTACTTCACAGATCGTCGAGACTATGTCTTACACGGACAACGTGGCGACTTTTCTCGGCAGTTTGGACTCGTTTTATGAGAGCGTGCCGACCGAGGATTTGGAGCTGCTCGTGGGACCAGTGCTGGAGCGTATGCGCTCCCAACCGGGTTCACCGTTATCCGGCTCGCCGTTGGGTTCGTTTCTTTCTTTTTATTTCTTCCACACGCACAACGAAACGTGCCTCGAAAGTTCCAAGTGATGAACCGACTTTGCACAAACTTATCGGGGGACCTCATATCTCGCTGATACGAGAACTCGACTCTCTTGTTTAGCATCGAAATTATCAGCCCCGATAACGGCGAGCGAGAAACGCGTGTATCCTCCGTGCAAGTATCATTCTCTCCCCCTTTCTTCTCTCTCTCTCTCTCTCTCTTTCTCTCTCTCTCGCTCGATTCAGTCTCCGTTGAATTTGTCTCTTTCGTCCGTCAGCATCCAGAGAAACGTCACCCCACAGGGTCTGCAACGCTTCGCGACATATAACTAGCAGTTTGGAGACCAGCCCGACCAGCAGCCGCACCGCGAGCCCGTTGCCGCAGGACACTGACGGTGAAGAGGAGGAATTTATAGATACCGTCGAGGTGCGTATCATCGTGTCGCTCTCTAGCCGCGCCCTGTCATCATCATCTCCTCGCAGAACGTAACTCTAGCTCTCGAGCTTATCGCGATACGAATTACGGGATTGTTGTTTTCTTTCCCTTATGATCGTTCGATTAGCAACATTAATCCCATTTCATTCCAGTCCGCGCCGGAGAGATCGCAGAAAGACGCATTAAAATCTTCTACTTGTCCTCAAAAGGTACAAACGACGGCAAATAACGGAATTGATAATTCGAATACAGAGAGCACTGTAGTGACGGAGAACATTGAATTAACTAATGGATACAGTAACGCTAACGGCCACGCGGTGGACGCCGCGGCGGACGGTAAGCGGGAGAGGGGTAGACAGAGAACAAAGAAAGACGACAAATTCAACGCGGAGTTCCTCAATCAGATCGCCACGACCGTGCAGCATCTCCAGAGAGATCTCGACCGAGTGACCACCAGAGTACGGAGTTTAGAAGGGCGAGCCTTGCAAGCGCTGGCGCCGCAAAGCGTACGTCTCACTCGGCATATTTCACTTTCTTCAGATTTGGACACATGTGTGCACACAGCTGAGATGTGAAATCGCATACGAAATATTAGGGATACGCAATAAGGACTGACAAATTTATATGAAAGTGCTGAAATCATTCGTGCCTCTTTTTCTCTTCAGGTGTACACCGGCAAACGCGCACACCCGAGCTGGTGGCCGTTCCACGAGTGCTCGCCTCGATTGTTCGCCGTATTAATCCTGTGGCCATTCCTCGCTCATATGCTGATCAACGCCACGCAGCGCTACCGCCAACGAAAACTGTGATCCTACGGTTATTACTCTCATGCAGCTGAGAATCCGCTTTCATCGATCGGGTCGGCGATTTTCAGTTGAGGAACGACGTACAGAGATTCTCTCGCAGGGCAATTTTCTCACTATATCCTAATACAATCTCCGATTACGTTCGTAAACGTGAATTGTGATAATACCGTAACCAGGTCGGTCTCTCTGTACATTTTTACACACACACATATATATATATATATATGTGTGTGTGTGACCTGTTTAAGAGGTCACGCACTTTCTCTCCCGACTGCAAATTGTCTGTCGAGCGAGCAGTGCTCGATGGATTCACAGCGAAAGTTCGGATGCCGTTGTAATCTGCAATTGCATCAACTTGACCTTACAGTTTCATGAACGCAAGCCTCGGTGGCTCGGTTCGATGTTTTTCCTCTCTAAATTTCTAACCACCGGCGGATCGAAGACGATCTCTCGGACCGGTTACCGAGGATCTCTGTGTGTTTCGGAGAGAGTGCGCGACCTTACGGAATAAACTATGTAAAATACAATGATATAGTTCAGTGGTTTCTAAAAGGTGGAATTGTATGTGTATTATAATATAAATAATTATATATTCGTAAGTTGTAATATAAACACACACATACACATACGGGGAAAGCAAATTCTTTTGTACACGTTAAAGCGTACGTGATGGTTACTGTTCTACTGTATATTCTACGTGTAATGTAACGAGTTTTTAAGAAAACGGGGGGGGGGCTCAAAGCGTCCACGCACCCGGCATTACAATGGCGACATCGTCGTGATCAACGTGCGAAACTTTTACATTTACGGTGCAGTTTTTACCTAGCGAGAGCTCGCGGCGAGCTTGATGTACATAGGTGGAATATGAGAAATACATAAATTTCTAATTATATCTTAAATTGAACACCTCCCACCGACTCCTCTCACTTCTGAGCGGGAGTTGTTCCGCTGAACGGACTTCCTTGTGGCGTGGTAAGAGCATCGCCCCGTCCCTCTTAGTTTCTAGATTTTTCTCGCGCAAAGAGAAAGTAAAGAAGTGAGAAGGAGAACGAGTGTAGAAAGTACAGCTAAGAGAGGACTTAGACCTTTCTACGGATAGCAAGTCACGTTTAAATAACGTCTAAGATGCCATGAGCCGTTGGAAATAGGACGCTCTCATAATATCTCTTTTCCGATTAAACATGAAAATATGAGCAAATCGCGCAAACAGGTTTTCCAATTAACGGAAGGAAGCGAGAGAAGGTCAGAATAAAAGCCGATCGCTATTATTAACGTGAATATTTAAACTATAGGGGGACGGTGACCAGTCTTTTTTCTCGACCGAACTAGACTGCATCTTTTACCGTAAGAAAGAAAGATATATGTAATTTATAACATTGAAGGGAAAAGGAACAAGTATTGGTTCGACTAAACAGGCCTTGTAGTTGATAACGCACCTGCCGAATATTTTTTCGCACTCGCAACATATCCAGTGAGTCAATTTTTCCGTGTCAAGTTATCCTGTATCTCAATAGTTAATATTCCTGCTATCTCATCCTTTCTAATTAACGTGCACTTTTTTCTATTACTGTAGTATTGCAAAAAATATTGCACGTTTAGTCAAGAAGCGGCAATTTATTTAATTTGTTTCTAGAAATATATTTAATTTTATTCTCGACAACTTGTTTCCGATAACACGCACGCATATTAAATGCCAAGGCCTGACTTTTTGTTCAATTAAATTGCTAAACTTCAACTTTCTTATTCAAATGAGGTCAAAGCAGAATCGTCTCAAAATCTTAATTTTAAGTTATTAATATGCAGCATTAATATTAATATGCATTAATATTAATATGCGGCAGCGTGATACTTTGATAACGTATCCGAAGATTCATTAAAGTTTGAAAGTTCGGTGGACATGCATAAAATCGAAACGTCGAAATTTGCGAAGTGAGGCAACCCACATTCCTGATAAAAAATTTCTCATGTATAATCATTATATATATTTATAGTTTTGAAGTCTCGAAAAAATTTTTTTCACATTTACCACGGAAGCAAATCGAAGAGAACTGGAAAATTGGAAAAACCGGTTTTGTCCGAACCTTTAAAACTATATATGGTGTCCCGGATTAACAGGGGCAAAGGTGGATATAGAATGGATTGAAGAGAAAGTCCTTTACGATTTTGCAAAATTTCGAATGATTAATTATTGACAGTGTACTTGTATAGAAGCTCCTTCAATCAATAACTGAATAAACTATTAATAAAACAAAATAAACCATTACTAAATTAATCAAAAATAAACGAAGTTACTTCACAAAGTCGTAACATTGCGAGACTATTCCAATATTTCAAGAGATCGTCCCGGAATGTTATCGTGACAGCAACTTCTCAGAATGTCGTCCTACTTTTAGCGAACGTCGGTATATTTTATCCAAAAATATGCATTTGCGCCGAAGGTTCTAACGTGAAGATAATGCAAAACTACGGTCACGATAATAAAGGCGTTGCAAACGATTAAAATCGAGCAAATATTACCGACTCGTTATCTATTTTGAAAATTCAGTCGACGTCGAGGGCCAATAAGCATTCACCCGCTGTCGTCCCTCCACCTCGCACAGCCTCGTGACCATACAAACACAACAATAATAAAAGCGTGACGAAACTGGCACGCTCCTCGCGTACGGACGGACTGGCATGGAGGTTGCGTCGTTTGCGGCCACGAAAATGACATCGCGCGACGGTATTCTCCGTAAATTATAACCGTCGTGTTCTCTTGCGCCGTTCAAGGTTTACTCACCGATGTCACGTGTAAAGTCCACGTGAGGTTACTGCTCGAAAAGCGCTCGAACACCGACGGTCGAGTGAAAGGATATTCGCCGCTCTCGCGATGAACAGCAGCAGACTGACGTTACTCGTGTTCGCGAGTATTTTCGCCGCGAGCCACTCCACCACCGAAGACCTGGGCACGATCGTTTTCGCAAACGTTGTAAGTACCTTTCCCTTGAAAACTACCGATATCATTCATCACTATTCCCGGGCAACGCAATATCCAAAATCGAGACTCGTCTTAAAGATTCATTTCCAGACGTTTTGCGTACCATCGATCACTTTATGACGTCTTTGTGAGACTTCAGACCTATTGCGTTGTTTCTTCTCTATCTGTTTCGAAATTTATTGTTGAATGTTAAACTGTGTGGGTTAAACATTAAAAGCATCCTTATCTCTTGTTGTGACGCATCAGCTACTTGTATAATAACTCGAGGCTTATCTAATATGTTCTGTTATGTGTATTTCTAGTTATACAGACATGGCGATAGAACTCCTATCGCTCCTTATCCGACCGACCCTTATCGCAAGGAGACTTCCTGGCCGGTTCCATATGGAGAATTGACGAATGTGAGTATAAGCCATGGAATGGTGTGTGTCTCGACTGCAATCGACACGATCTGGCTGGTCGTAGTCAGGCAGAACAAAGAGAAGTGTCTCGTGACACTGTCTTTTCTCCGCTTCTTATCTCCTCAAGATAATGTCGCTCCGTGAAATTTGATACACCTGAGTTGGCACAACGCTTGAACCTTGGCACCGCTGCTACACGAGTGTTTATGTAACGAGTATAAATTTAAACAAGGAGGAAAAAAAAGTGAAATTCTCGCGCTAAGATGCATTAGATGGATTTTCAAGATCGCTCTGCCGTTTGCACCTGCATTTGAGGACCTACGTACCAACTGTACCGACACTGATGTTTGTTTTCTTTTGAAATACAGCTTGGTAAACACCAGCAGTTGCTTCTTGGCCGTTGGCTGCGGAAACGATACTCCGATCTCCTGCCCGCTGTTTACTCGCGATACGATATCTGCGTCCGCAGTACGGACGTGGACCGCACGTTGATGTCGGCCGAGGCGAATCTAGCGGGACTCTACCCACCGGTGAGGGACCAAGTCTGGGACCGTATCAAGTGGATGCCAATTCCGGTACACACCATTCCAGAGGAGCAAGATCACGTGTTGAGCGGCAAGAAATACTGTGCGCGCTACAAGTACGAGCTGGAGAAAGTCCTGACGTCGCCGGAAAGGAAGCGGATAAATCAGGCGAACGCGAAGCTCTACAGCTACTTGTCCCAGAACACCGGCTATAAAGTTTCTTCGTTGGAGAATGTCGAACATTTGTACAATACCTTGTATATCGAGGTGCGTTCTGATAAGCATATTTGCTTCGTATCGATACGAGAGATAAATGATTTGTCCGTTGTCGCTGGTCTGAGAGGCAAAGATAAGGTAAAGAAGTTCGGTTTATCTTGCAGAATTTATACAACAAAACTCTACCACCGTGGACAAGGTCAGTATTTCCGGATAAGATGAAGCCTCTCGCTGAGCTCAGTTTCACAACTGACGCGTACAACCAGATACTTCAGAGGTTGAAATCAGGTGATTATGGGCGACTTTTTAATTACATGTTCTCGGTTACTGGCATTTAACTGTGATGTCACAGGTCCACTGCTTGGGGAAATGATAGACCACATGGTAAAGAAATCGCAGAATGAGTTGGAACCCGACAGAAAAGTGTGGATATACAGTGCCCATGATCAAACTATCGCAAATCTGCTGATGACCCTCAAGTTATTTGAGCCGCACTGTCCACCTTATGTCGCCACGGTTCTCGTAGAGTTAAGGACAAACCCCAAAAACCAGTATTTTGTAACGGTACGTATTTTTGCTTAATATTTGTACACTTTTCTCATTAAAGTGAAGTTATGTATATATACATATATATTTATTTCAAGGTTATATATATATATATATATATATTTAATTATAAGATTCATATATTTTTATATGTGTATCCGTAGGTTTCTTACAAGAATAGTAGCGCGGAACCGATACTTATGACGTTACCGGGCTGTACTACGTTGTGCCCTTTAGACAATTTTATTACTTTGACTAAAGATGTTGTACCTGAGGACTGGGAACGAGAATGTCTATTTAAGACGGAACAATACGAGTACAACCTAAACGCAGCAGTAGTTATAAGTAATTATTCGTCTTTGTGTACTTCGATTGCTCATCTGAAATTCCAATTACCGTTTTTCGTTTGTTCCAGCGACCCTGACGTTATCTATAGTATTGGTACTTTTACTAGTTCTACTAATAATCGGCTGCATGTATCTGCGTGATAAAAAGGAACACAAGCAGTATTATTTTCGTCTGACAACCGACGCCATATAACGAATATTGGCGCAAATCATCATAGCGAAAAGCGAGAAAGAAATATAATTATTAATTACTAATCATTGATGTGCTCGCGCGATTAAATTGACGTCGTGACGTTTTTAACCGATGTATGTAACGAGTATTTCATCCCGAGTACTGTACTCAAACTCGGTCGGAAAAAATGCTCTGTTGGCGACAGAGAAAAATGATGCAGAAAAGACGGTCTCTTCTACGTGATTGTGTGATTAAGCACGGACGTAGCAATATTATGATTTCAAGATCCATTGCACGACCGAATTAATCGGCTTCCTCCCAGG
Organism: Dinoponera quadriceps; assembly: GCF_001313825.1. Taxonomy (NCBI): domain Eukaryota; kingdom Metazoa; phylum Arthropoda; class Insecta; order Hymenoptera; family Formicidae; genus Dinoponera; species Dinoponera quadriceps. Next base: position 109,119 of record NW_014556584.1, read on the forward strand.
AAATAGTATTTCCCATTTATGGATAACCGATATAAAATATATTATGCCTAAATATAGATAATAAATAGATAAATGTAGATCAATATGACCGGATGAAATTCGGGCTGAAATATTCGATACGTACAACAATTTAAGTTACTTAGACTAATTATTTTCTTATACACTCTAACTTTACGACAATTAATTTACAATGGACGGTAGATCTTTTTTTTAAGCCATCAAGTTTTATTCGTAGATATGGAGAAGATCGTTAATTTCGTGAATCTGCAACTCCTCTGTTCTCAAATGTTCGATCATGTGATATTGTAAATTTTCTTGTACCAGTACCATTTATCAGTAGGTTATACTGAACTGTTACCTATGTTCTAAGCATATCTTGAGCTCATTTTCACGAAGTGAATGTTCGCTGTCATACCTCCGTGAGCCGCATCGCGCGCGCGCGTATGTGTGTGTGTGTATATGTGTGCTTATTTTTACACAAGGGAAATTTGTTAAAAAAATTTTAGCAGAAATAAGTCCGACCATTGAGATAATAATAACGATTTATACCGCGCACGTTTACTTAAAAAATACGTGGATCTCTGATGCACGAATTAAACACACGGCAAATTTTAAAAGACTATTTGAAAGAAAAAGAGGAGGGAGGGAGGGAGGGAGGGGGGAGAGAGAGACGGATATTCAGATATACTTTTATAAAGAGAAAACGTACAATACCAATGAAGATATTCTATTGTATTGCTACTATTGTAACAACGCGTTATATTGCGCGACTTAAAAATGGTGTACAAGTGTGTTATATGTAATAAATATTCAATGCAATTCAGTATGTCTGCAAAGTGTGCGACGAGAGAACGGGCGTTTCCAAGAAACGACTTACGACAGTTTCTTTTCTATAGGGACGATCCCCTCCACGAGGGAATGACTTCGACGAGAACATAGCACATTTTAATTGCCGTAACCGTTACGAGACATATGTGATATACTGCTACAATTGTCTAGTCACGACGACGAGCTTGAACATCAAGCTTCTCCTCGCATAACGGATACCAACATGTAAAAGAGACAGCTAATGTGTAACACTGCCCACTGCAAAATAAATCGTTTAGTTGCAGAAATTCAAGGCCGTAGAGAACCGTGCGTAAACAATTGACAAATCATTAACAATGACCGAAATTACGATGGGGGGATATTATTCTCGTGTAAGATTATACACTCTTTTTTATCTTTAATATCGATTGGATCTGTGTACACGCAGTTATACACGTGAATATGTTCCTATTTTAAAGTTAGCCGCTGTTTTTATAACGTGCCCGTCAAATTACTTTTAAGAGATAATATTGTAAGTGTGTGTGTGTGTGTGTGTATGTGTGTCGGGGAGAAAAAGAATATAATCTCGCTAAAAGTATTTTTGTGATATTTTAAAACCTTACAGATACAGTACGTTACATGTACGACACATTGACACATTATTTCTAATGTAATTTTCACGTGTATACTACTTTCCTTTGAATACACACCATGTGAAAATTATATTGCGCTGAAGTAGTTACGCTGAAGAGAACCAGATATAAAGTTCGCAACAAACATAAATATGTATCTGAGCATGTCAATAACGATATTGTTACGATGTACACATATAAATATGACTCCAATTGAAACTCGTTGTAAAATGTACAAAATGAGTGTCTAAAATTACATAGCATCCTGCTCTCGTATTTGTAAATCACCCGGGGAAAAAATTGATAATATATAATCATATGCAAAATTATATATGTAGTTTTTTTGCATATAAACTTTGCCTATATGGCTACATATATACAATTACATATGGTTATATATTAGGCACACATATAGAGATAAAATTCATATATAAATAATTTTTCTTTTCCCGAGCCTTCTGTTTGAAACAACGTGTGTGCTCGATGACGGAATGTTACACTGATATCATACGGTGTACTGTCGATTACCTCCTGCCCAGTTGAATGTAGTTGAAGAGGCACTGTGCGGATCGTACACCTTACTGTTCATCGCTCAGGCATCCGTTACTGATACAAGTTGGTCGTAAACGAATTAATATTCTGGTATAGATGTGAAACTGCCGCCGAAATTTTCTTGAATGGTAAATGCTGGATTTGTTCTGCAATATATATATTCAACGTGTGTTTATGTACTTTCGACACGTATTATATTAACCGAACGTTGAATTGTTAACATCGAGATTACGGAATGAATCTCAATGTGGCTCTTACCTTCGTCACGATATCGAGATAATGAGGTCAATGTTGCGAGCCCAGACTTTTCGTGTGTTAACAATTCGCATGCAATGAAGATAGTGTTGGTTAATCACTCGTCGTACGTGATAAAATTCTCTTTCGATACAAGCGTCGGTACGAAAAACAATCAACAGGGACCAAACAAAAACTGATCGGCAATACCGATGGGATGAGGTGAACGGACGACGAGTTCCGCACGAGTTGTTATCGTCCAATAACGATGACGAAACGTTATCACGGTGGGGGGAGGGGGGGAAGCATCGATTACACTCGTATTTCTCGCAATAAAGAAATATGTGTATACATTTCTGAGATTACGATCGAGATATAATTAACTGATGGCACATACCATGGGACATCATGCTGACGTCACAAGTTGTTTTACAAGCACACTTTTCCAACGCGACATTGTTTTTCTCACGTTTTCGGTCGGAGAACACTGAAAGGTCGTACCTGCCTCGCACATTTAATCGTATTACTCCCACTAAGCGTTCAACGAGGTTTCTGACGTATTGTGGAAACTATGAATGAAGAAAATCCAGTCTGAATCACACACACATAGGCGTACGTACGAAAATAACGAATATTTCACACGGTATCTATGTATATATATTTTAAACTATTCATTCATGCTAAAAAACCTTATTGGCGAATTGGTAATTAACATAATATTCTAATTAATAAGTAACGAATCACCGTGTCTCTACCGGAACACTTGACCGATCAATTCTCATTTACTATTGCTATATATATAATGAAAGTGTTCTTTGCAGTCTGCGCAATGACGGAAACAAAAGGTTTGCCTAATGTTACGAACTCAACACCGAAGCGCATGCACTGGTTAGAAAGTGTACTTTCACGCGTATTCTTAAAGTTTCGAGAAAAAAAATGTTTCTTCCAATTTTTCAGCAGACCCTTACGTTTTTTATACCTTCCTCGTAATAACTCTGAGTTATTTTAATATACGTTTCGCGCCAATAAAGTAGCATTATTATCATTATTATTATTTTTTAATAAAAAAATTAATAAATGCAGCTTCAACCCAACGTGAATTTTTCTCAATTTAGTCCCCTTTGCACAGAAATCGAAGAAATCCGCGGAAAAATGGGGGAGAAAACGAGTTTTTTTTTTTTCGAAACTCGAGGACTGTAAACTTTCGTGAAAACATCCGAATGAAAGGCAAATGTGAATGGTAAGGCAAGAATACCTTGATGCAACGTCGACGCTTAACCAGGTCATGATTCATTCATGCATCTGGCCGGACGAGATCAGAATCGGCACTACCGTTGACAGGATGCCAACGCGGAGTCAATTATCACGAATTCGACAAATGCAAAGCACGCGATACAAATTTCGTCTTCCCAACCACTGCGATGTCCACCATGTAGACATATGCAAGTCTCAGGAGAATGTATACTTGTGCATTTCATGAAGCATTCTGTGTTAGGCCTGTTAGTTTGAATTATTTGCACGTGATTTATACGTCAACATTGCGCCGCTCGTCACCTCGAGAAGTAGATTTTGAGCGACGTCGCACCGGCATGCTTTGTTAGTACCTTTGTTAATGTGGACTCACATATGCAAGGTAACTCTATTGAGCCTCCCAAAAGATTATGTATCATCGCATGATTCACGTCGAGTGCACGCCCAATCATGATGTGACACGTAGAGAACACACGAGTAGCCCTTTTTTTTTACAAAATCACGTTTCGCTCGTACCGAAAGTCTCGTATCTACACACATACAATTAGTAGACGTAGAAAAGCGCACTGATTATATCCGTGTTGCTCGGCGAGTTCCGCATAACATATTCCACCACAGGCATTATAGTGTCATCCGATGAGACAATGGTACAATGCTTCGACAAACGAATATAGATAGAGAATTCCTCTTACCTGGCGTAAACGGCTGGATTCGTTATACCGAGAGTTGTGCTTACGGGCGTGCCGATGTACTTGGTAACAAACTGGAAAAGGGAAGACAAGTGTTTACGTTTTGGCCCCGTGAAAAGGCCTGTTATTCCTCACAGTTTGAAAAGATTTATTCTTGGCAATTCAACCGTCAAGTGAGCTTCTACGACCCGTATTAAGGATTATTACTTAGAACTTGTTCCAGGTGAGTAGTCAGATTTAAATTTAGAATGGAATGTGAGTTTTTTCCATTCGTGAATCGTGATTACGAATATATAATGTCACGTACATGATTCAAATAAAAAAAACCCAATCTAACTCTTCAGATTCAGATCTGAAAATTCTATGTGAGATAAGTTTCAAGCAACGGCTATTTATAAAGGTTTATGACCTGTATTGGAGTAGTTGTTATTTCAAACATGTCTCAAGTGCAATACTAATATTTGAGTTTAGATTTAGACGCGAGTTTTCAGTGGAATATCGCGATTGCGAATATAATATCACGTGTATTCCCAGTAGACAAGAAATCATTAATTATATATATATATATACAATAATAACGTTATTATAATGATATTTTATAATATGTAACGTTTTCAGATATGTTCTTAATATTGTATACGTCAATGTTAACAATATTCGACGAAAATATTAAAATTAATATTTCTACACTGACTTTAATATTTAGGAACATTATATTATCAAATAACAGTTTAAAAACATTGATAAAATACTGCGTCAAAATGTTTATAAAATCCACGTATTATCAATGTTTCATAAGATCGACTTAATGTTTCTTCCTTACTGTTTTATTATATCACCAATTATAACAGTTAAAAAACATTTATGCCAAATATGTCAAAATGTTGATAAAACTCGCGTGAAATTAATGTTTCGAAAAAATTGATTCAATCATTTCTCACTTATTGGTGATTCGATTCTGAAAAGCTCAGACACCCAACTCCGCATTCAGATCTAATTACCTCACGTACAACAAGTTTCATGTGACGACAATTAACACGGCAATGTCAGTGGTAATCAACGAGAATCAACGCAGTTTCCGAGCATTAACACCGAGATAAGTGCGTCATGTGCAGAAGAGTGAGGCATACATACCCAGTGATTGCCGAGGGACGTTGCACCCATGCTCACAGCCATGTGAATAGCTAGGTAAGTGCAGAAAATAAGATATAAAACCGCGTAGATGGACATGCCGAGGTACACAGGCCAAGTGTGAGGTAGGTCTTCTTGGACGGTTTGCGTCACGAAATATATGTTTATCACGATCACTAACACCGACAGCGCGGTCGCCACGATCTTGTTGACCCTGCAACGCAGACACATATACGCGATCGTAGGAAGGGAGGACCGAGAGGAAGACGACGAAGAGGGATCGTCATACGTACAATCCGTTCCGGAATTCACCCATAATCTGAACGCTGCTGGTGAACGCGATCGTCGGCAAGGTGGCGAACGGCAGCTGCAAGCTCATGATGGCGTTCAGGATGTCGTTCATGTCGCTCAGGTTGCTCATGTCGGCGAAGAAGGCGACGAGGAACGTGGGCACTATGGCGATCGTTCGGGTGAACAGAACTCGCTTCCAACGGGCCCACTGTAGATTCAGGAAGCCCTCCATCGCGAACTGGCCGGCGTAGGTGCCGGTCATCGTGGACGATTGACCGGCGGCCAGGATGCCGACCGCCCATATGTACATCGCGGCCGCGCCAAAGGAGCAGCCGAGGAAGATTCCACTCTTGTAGAGGTCGGCGTTGAGCGTCTCGTTGTTCCTCTGGAAATGCCGAGATTCCGTCAGCGAACGCCTTTGAGAGGAGCGACCCACACACAATTGTAACATCGCCAATTTCATGCGAGTTTTCGTCACATAACTGCATAAATCGGAACAGATTATTCCGCGGGGACAGAGCGCTTACCTCGAAAGTTTCCATGCCGAGTGTGTAATTACTCGCCTCGCAAATACTGTACTGTAAAGAGATGTAAAACGGATATCCACGTTACTGGCGTTATCTCGCGATTATCTGCGACTATCTTTAATTGTGGCACTCACGACTTGGTTGTTCGTTTTTTCAAAAAGACCTTTAGCGAATACGGCGACGACGAACACGTTGATCACAAACGAGACAAATAACGCGACGCTGGCCTCGATAAAGTAATACATATTAGCATCCTTAACCTTGGCGGGTTGTCTTCGATCAATGTCTCTTGACTGAAAAATCCAGAAATTATTACACATATCGTCGGAGAATCAACGACGCCGTTTAAAAGTCCTTTTACCTTGACCAAGGCACTGTGAAGGTACAAATTGTGCGGCATGATGACTGCGCCGACGATCCCCACCGCTTGGAGCAACACCTTGTTATCGTAATTCATTCCGCCGTACCACGGGACAAACATGCCTCTCACAACGTCCAACTGAGGGGGCTTGGAATAGACATACTGAAACATATCCGAAATTGGATTTAGCACGACGACGACGACGTCGGGAACGTAAGTTGAAGCGACGCGATCAAAGTATCGTCGAAGTGACTTACCTCATAGCCGAAGGTGACAGCCATGACTGCGATTAGCAAGCCGAAAAACAGCTCCAACTTCCTCAGGCCATATTTATCCAGGAATAAAAATGTAAACGTGTCAACCACGGTAATAAGTACGCCGCCCCAAATAGGTATTCTGGAAGGAAAGAAAGTTACCGACCGCACCGACTCTCGTCGTTGCTGTATCATTATCACATTCCGCACATATTTACGTGCGCTATCTACGATATTCCGTGGCCATGGTAAAAGAACAGAAAAAGAGACAAAGGAGGTAAAGAATAAGCAATTAAAGATAACGACTCGTGCGTAGAATGAAAGCCATCATGCGCATCGACAAATTTAATCGATGATATATATATATATATTTTTTTTTCGACGCAGTAATTTGAGAATATATACACATGCATATGTGCGCATGACGTGCAGATTATAATCTTACTTCACACATACTACAAGAAATGTTAATTAACTCCCAGTATAGAAAAATTCAGTGTGTACAGAAAAATTCATGTTCTGCTGCTGCAGTGAACAAAAAAATTTGCTACGTTCAAGTTCAGATATTTGCTGTAAAGAGTATCGGTTTATTTTATTTGGATCAAGTAAATGTTACTTGAATGCAGCAACCTGAAAGAAAAGAAGTGCTACATTCAATAACAATATCTACTTAATCCAAATAAAACACTCTGATACTCCTTAGCAAATATTTACTTGGGTGTAGCAATTTTTTATCTTTCAGTGTGACAACTATAATTTGATGTGTGCCCAACGTTTAGGAGGGTTAGTAGCGCGAATCGCGACATTTTAATTGCTCCACATCCTCCCGAGAAGTACATACCTCACACTGTGTTAGCTTAAGTGTATTGTTAGCGATAAATATTTAGCAATCAGGACACTTACGCTTTATTAGATAAGAGATAAAGGGCAATAGCCGTCCCTATTACTTCTTGCATATCGCTACCGATAATCGCTATTTCGATCATTATCCACAAAATGAGTCTAGGTATTTTTTTATATTGTCTGTAACACATCTCGGCTAGATGAAGGCCAGTCACCACGCCGAGGCGCGCGCTGAGCCTTTGCATTACGAGACCTAGGATAGTAGCGCTTAGTAGTACCCATAATAACTGAAAGCGAACACGTTAACAGAGGAGGTCATTAGAGGATAAAAAAAGATAAACCGCGGGGAACGTCGCGCGTAGTAATAATAATAAAACTAAATTGAAGCACACTGCAGAGCTGCACGCCCGTTACGTCGTGCGCGTTTCAAGTTCAGAGCCGTACCCTGTAATTCGCCACCACTCCGGACTGCAGGTCCGACTCTATGTTGCCAGGGTCCAGGTAAGCTATGGACATCAAGAAGCCGGGCCCCGTGAAAGCCCATAGTTTCCTAAAACTGAATCCATCCTGCAACGAAAGATGTCCGATCGTGAGAGAAACAGCAAGTTACAAAGCGGCGTGAGTGTTATGAAGGAATGGGGGAAGAAAAAAAGTAAAACGATAACGGCGATGACAATGACAAATTTGTCGTTGAACTGGCTTACAAAGACGTGAAGATATCTGCAAGCAATAATGCATTATTGTATTCGAGTAACGTGCTGGATAAGACAGCTCAAGGTCGGCTCACCGTCTTGCTCTCCGGCACTAGCACCTTCTCGTCGGCGAAGTAAGTTTGATTGTTGTTCGACGACAGTGACGTGTTCTCGGTGGCTTTGTTTAATCCCGACTCTTGCATTCGCTGATGTGGCACCGTCGTGACAACGGCATCGTCGCTGGGCTTCACGTCGTGACTCGTCTGCATGATTGTATTGAGATGCGTTGCTCTGAAAAAAGCCATCCCGATAACTGCCGCACAAATAGGTCACCGTTTCTCCTACTCGCGATCGCGTAAATTCAAACGTACCGAGAGAGAGTGTGATGCAACGGAAAGCACGGCGTAAAAAGCACACACGATGTCGACGGAACGAACGGCCCGGAGAAAAAGAGAAAAGGTGGAAGATAGATAGATGATCGTTCTTAATTGTACGGAAATCGGGTGGAGAGGCAGGTGAGATTCGTCGCTGACACTGTTAGTAGGATAAAAGTGCGCGATCGATCAATGCAGATCGTCGTCGTCGGTCGATTCTGAGTCAGCGAGCTGCTGAGAGAATTTCAGAAAGGAGACGAGCTTCTACTCACTTCACGGCAGGAGAAACGCAAGAATGCGACGAAGCGGGAAGATTCGCACAATTATCGGAAATCACGTCCGCTTCAGTGTCATTGATACCACCCACACGCTGCGATCATTGATCGTGGATCATCGCGACCAGCTGCGACGCAGCGAAAACAGGCTGCCGGATCCACTGTTCACCACTCACTGGCTCGTCGCTGAATGCCAGTGGATGCCGTTCGACACTGTCGAACTTGGCCAACAGAACCGCAGGAGAGGGGTCGGCCGATCAGGGACGTAGATACTTCAAGTCCTGATGAAGAAATAACATTTTTGTCAGAGAGTACAGAAATGATCGGAAGAGTACAATGTTACCATTTAATTTTCCGCCTCGAATTTAGTTTGTTAAGTCTTCTTTTTTTTTTATTCGTCAGTTACCCAAAAAATCCATCGGTTTCTAAACATTTTCGCCGGAAGATCGATTATAATAATTTTAAAATCATTTTAAGATATTTCACTATTTTCATTATTTCTACTTATTTACTTATTTTCTTTTTTTTTTTAATAATCTTACGCTACATTCTCTGTTTCCCCAAATTGATCAGCCGAATCTCAAAAATTTGTCACTCACGACATTCCTTTAATTATGAGTTTCCTCGCGTTGATAAAAATTATTACACTATGAAAAATAAAACCCATGTGTTTTTCATTTTATGATTCTTTTGCAATTTTTTGTCCATTTTAAATTATAAATAGCTAGTAATAATGTGTGTTGCGTTATTCATGTCTGTTATCTACAGCCTTTACGTTATCTAAAACAATTATATTATCTTCATATTATCTCTTACATACTGAAAGGAAATAGTTTTAAATCAAGCAGTAATATTCTCATATGTAAATAAAAATATTACAATTTTCTTCGAAGATTTGTACGTGCAGTGATTTACAAGCAGCCGCGTCTACACTATCCTGGGAATTCCCCGCGTTTATCGGCGACGACGTGACTACGTGAAATGAATGTGTCCTTCCCTCCTCCCTGAGTGCGCGTCCTCCGATCAGAAATTGTGACTTCGTAATTCCGTAATGTAGCAACCTAACAGCGCTATCAGCATACGAATGTAATAATGCGAAATGCGCGCCTAATTGATGCGATACAAATGATACGGTTAAAGGAAGGGAAGGGGGAGGGGGAGGATGCGTTAATACCATAATAATGATAGAGAGCGAACGTGCTTCTAAATATACAGAACGCGAAGGGGCCAAACCGGTTACGATGATCTGTACCTCTACGTAATAGCGATAGTTCGATAAATACTCCTTTCTTCGTCATTTTGTACGTTCTGCTGAAATAGCTTCGAAGAAATCGAAAGTGACAAGTCCGCTTCTCTTTTATTACTTATAAACTTTTACCGACACCGATTATATGATCGGGCTCTGCTTCTCGGCGCACCACCGTGTACATACACAGAGGAAAAAGTTGATTTGGATTTACACGTGCGTTTAACTTTGGTCTGTTTAATGTATAAATTACATAATTTAATACATCATTTTGCTTGAAAATGTCGTCTGATAGGAAAAACGATATTATTTGGAGGGAATAATATTTGATTTTCAATAAAAGGAAAATTTATTTCATTAAATATTAAATAACACTCCACTGAGACAAAAAGTTCTTTAAAATTTTTTAGCATAGTATATTCTTTCGAATAATTTATTACTTGTGACAGTTATTGTGATGTTCAAATGAAAATGTAAAAGAAATATGTTGTTTGACGTAGAGATATTTATTGGTTGAGAAACCAAGCAGTCTTATTTGAATCAAACATTCGTTTGTTTGCTCCATTAAAAAAAAATTAAATTTATTCCGATTAAAAAATTTGTATCAAATCCGAAACAAATCTTTTTTTCTGTGTGTCTGCAAGTAGAAAGCAAAAGAACGTGTAAAAATGCGATTTCTTGGGAGGTATATTTCTCGAATTTTTTCACAAATATCCTCGACTTGATGTTGTTACAGTTTTATGTCTCGTTGTTTAGTTGAGATAACTTGTGGTCATCTCAGTGTCAACACGTATAAGCGATAACACGGCTTGACAAAAACAATAAAATAATAAAACTTAAATTCACCTGTCAAAAGCGATATTTTATAGAAGCACGAGAGGTGACGGGAAGACACTATGTTTAAAAAAATAGACACTTGTCAGTCGGCACGTAACTTAATATCTACAAGTGCTTTAATCGTCAACGATTAGATACACCAAATGAGAGACTCGTTCATTCTTCCGGCATATCACGCTACCTGATCACGGCTGTGTTTTATAAATAACATTAATTAACAAAACCACTGGCGAGATAATGAGTCATTGAGTAGAAACAAATAGTTAGTACAAACTGATGTAGAACGCGCGATAGAATTTTAATTAAATACTATCCGATCACGTGAAGAGATAAAGAAAACGTATGACGTTGGATAACATCAAATTTTGTCAACCCAAATTCTAAACAGCATAAAAGAATGAAAAATATATCGAAAACGTATAAGGAAAAAAAAGTTTCTTTGGATTTAATATACAGGTTTGATTTGGATTTGTTTAATATAAACAATTCAAATATTAATATCAAATATTATTTTATTTAAATGAAAATATCGTTTTATTAGAATAAACCATGTTGATGGAAAAAGCATTATTATTATTATTTAGGGGAAATAATATATTTGGTTTTCAACAAAAAAATGTATTTCATTATATATTAAATATTATTCCACAGAAGCACAAAAAGTTCTTGAATATTTTTCTAACTTATTGTTAGTTTTTCCAAATAATTTATTACTTGTGACGACCATTGTAGTGTTTAAATGACAATATAAAAGAGATGTGTTATTTGACGTAAAAATATTTATTGTTTGAGAAACTAAACGGAAACAATTCTGTTGTTGAATCAAACGTTTGTTTGCTCCATTTCAAAAGAGAAATTGATTTCAATTGAAGGAATTTAATTAAATCCAAAGAAATCTTTTTCTTTGTGAATATTGATGTTTCTGTGTGAATTTTCTCGCAGAAACAACAATAAAACGCGACCATGATGGAATATTACCGGTTATCTTGTGACTGTGCGCATAAAAATAAGGAAAAATATGAATCATCGTAATTAAATAAGCGGTGGCACCGGAAGGCTCTCAATTCAAGACGATGCTAATACAGGCAATCGCAAAAGATTAACAATAATCAGGATGCCGTTTCTAGTTCACGTAGTTAACACCTGTTAATGATCATTCCCGAGAATTATGATGATAAAGAGATGCAGGTGAATTATAAGAATTTTAGTAGAACAAGAAAATTCATTAGTTTCTCTTCCGTACAAGGAAGAAACTTCATCATGGAATTCGAAGTGTTGAAAATACTTTACGATAGCAATTTCTATTTTCCTGTTATCGTTTGTTTTGTTTCCAATTAATCTCAACGTCACACGAAGTGATTTCTAATATATTGGTAAGGCACATTAAACGTTATCTATTCACTATTTTAAATAAAGAGAAATTATGACAGTTGTAACGCTTGTGACGCTCGTGACTCATCCTGGTAAGCCCCTGGTAGGAGGAAAAGTCAAACACGGCATTCAGAGAATATGAACAATGGATTCTAGTTTCTCGTTCTATCTATTTCAAGTTATAACGTAAACGAAACTTCTCTTTCGGCGCAAAACAGTAACTCGAGGGAACACTTGAATGGAAAAAAAATAGTGTGCACTTGGAAAAGTACTTGCAAGAGCTTGTTTGGTTCTTATACGTAAATCTCGCCTTGAAATGCAGACGTAAAAACCAGACGTCGTGTTTTCACAAATAAAAGTAATCGAACGATCGTAACGACGTATAAGATATGGCCATATGGGTCACTTATTACGGAAATTATTTAACGAGTTCGGAAAATCTTATGAACTTGATCTTTTTAATATTGTTCACATTATAAATTTCTCTTCTTTATCGAGAGGAAATTGAAATCTGTTAAATTAATATGAAATTATTTACGTTAATAAGATAAATAATGTAAATCGCTATTAATATCGCTATTTAATCATCGCATCAAATTTACAAACTACACGATAATCGTGCTAGATTATGAAATTATCGAATTGTCGGTGTTTTCGAGATTGCTATTCGTGCATCAAATATCTGTAATTATACATCGTTGAGTAGATTAAATCTAATCTGTGTTAAAGTAGAAACGTGTCATCCGGCACGAGAGATTATTTTTGTTCAATCAATCAGTCAACGAATATCGGCTGTTATCCTCGATAACAGTAAAATAATTTCCCCTCAGATACATTCTCTGACGTAATGACTTAAGAAATGTGAGAAAGATAAGCAAAAGATATACAATATATCTTTTCCAATCTCAAAAACTGATATACATATATTATATAATATTATATATACACATATTATATAATATTATATATATTATATATATTTATATATTTTTAATTATTAAACATTTAAATTTTATAAGAATTTTTAGAATTATGAAAGATGTAGCGTGGAAGGGAGAGGCGCATACAAACTTATTGTAACGCCCTGATGGAAATATTTTGCCGAAAGTACCATGAAATTGATGAAAAGTGAAATGAAAGTTATTGAAAAATTATACATGTAAAAATGAATCACACATAATTTTCCCTATGAAATGTAATATAATATTGCGAAATATAAGAAAAGTTAAAGTACATTGTTGAAAAGTATTAAAAACATTTTGAAATATCAGATACCATAAAATTTACCAAATATAACTATAAACTGCATGACTTTTCAAAGAAAAACTGCTGAGACACCAACGAAAGCAATTTTCTACTGAAACATTCATGAAATAATAATGAAATAAGCCCAGTTAAGATTTTCGAGCGCATTTCAGCAAATTTTCATTACATTTTTCGCAAAATACCTCCATCGACCCACTTCTCCTTTCCACATCACATTTGTTTGGAGCTTCAAAAATTCTCATAAAATTGAAAATCGCCCAACAACTTGTTACCGAGATATCTCTCTCTCTCTCTCTCTCTCTCGAGTCTGAAATTTCATCAGGGGGTTAGAATGATGATGACAGTGAGTCATGGACTTGCCGCACGCAGAGGCGCACGTAACTCTCCGAGCAGGGCAGATTCGTCGCCCTCACCGTTTTTTCTCTCTCTTCCTCCGTTCCGGACGCTCCGACCGTCCAAACTGGTCCGAAAGTCCGTCACAGGCCCCATACGCACACAGCCCAGAGTGGCGCGTACCTGCGCAGCGTGCGTGTCGCGGCGAGCACTTGCGGATGATTCAGGTGGACTCGTGGGGCCGTGAGAGTCATGGACGAGAGAGCGCACGGTGCGTCGCGTCGAGCGTAATCGGCATAAATTGATCGTGTACCCGCCGGCGTCGCGTTTATTTCGCCGGATTGACGGCTGGCTCGCGTGCGAGGGTGTGGTTCGGAGCGCGCGAAGTAACGGAAATCCCCGTCGTGTATAAATAAAGGAGCTGACGAAGCGAGTTCACGCCCTGCTCTCTCACCGCAGGGCGATCTGAAAACGAAGGGAAAAAAGCGTGACTGCGAGCAATCGCGTGCCAAATACGAATAGATATTGCACAAGGTACGTACCACCGGCAGATTACCACGATTATTACATAATGTGTGTGGGCGCTGCTCTGATAAACGATTAGTGCAATCGAGCGGTTTCCGCGAGCGATAACGACGCTCAGCGACGATGTCTTTAGCGTGAGTCATGTGCCAGCTTCTTCGTGCCCCCCGGCCGCATTTTCGATCTTTCGTTCTCCTCCTTGCTCCCTTCTGCCGAGTTCTCTCTACCGTTCGGCTTCAAACGCAGGAAACGTGGCATTTTTGAGTCACCGCCCGAAAGAGAACGGAATCTGCCGCTTCCACGCTGTCCTCACAGCATCGTTGTTCGTTTTTTTGGCGGCATTGCTCTTGAAGTAAAAAGAAATATGGAGTGGCACGACACGAGTATGAAAGTGTGCAGGGAGAAAGAGAGAGAGAGAGAGAGAGAGAAAAAAGGAAGTTACAATGGCAGAAAACGCAGCGTACAGAAAGGAACAAGACCCTAAATTACTTTGGCCATGAGCCCGTTCCCTTTAACTGCGGCTCTTTCTTCGAGGCGTGAGTGCAGTCCCGCCCGAGGTGCAGCGAGTGCAGGTGCACACGGACAGACGTCGTGTCTCAAACCAGAGGTCGTTGCCATTACGCGTTGTGCTGTCAAATCCAGTCGGTTGGTCGTAGCTTTTTCTCAATTACTTAGAAATCGTTTTGCGTGTTAAGCTGTGATCAGGGTGTAAGGATTTCGACGACAATCGCCAGCATCAATTCGTATAATCGCATGGATATAGAAGGTACACACTAAACTCGACACCTAACCTATTCTGTTGCAGAAAAAAAATGTCAAACGTGGGTAATCTGGAGCAGCAAATTGCAAGCTTGCAGCTCAGCCACGGCGATGACGCGGCCAAGGCTGTCAAGCCCGGCAAGAAGGTCGGGCCTGCCGTACCGCCCAAGCCGAAAAGGTCTCAGCCTCAGGTGAGTCGCTATTTAACCCTCTGACCACAAGGTAGGATCTCGTTTATTTTACAGCGTGTGCGCGCTGTTTCTCTTCTTCAACGAATTTATATTATCATTTACTTCTCTCATCCACATGAATTATATGACAAATGAGCAAACTCCGAGCCTACTTTCCCGGGTGTGTTGAAAATCTTGTCATTAGAGGGTTAATCCAACACCTGTCACCCACACTTGTATCACTGTGTACTAACGTAATGTTTCGTGCTTCCTTTGTATGCATTCTCAAAAACGGATGCTACTATGGTAATTCAACATACGTCTTACCATAGAACCTGAGACAACAGCAAAAGTGCCTAAGTATTCACACACATATTTCAGATACCACAAAGTTACACCATAAAGGCTCCGCCAACGCCATCGTACAGCACAGTTCTGAACAACGCGGGCTCCAGCGACAAGGCTACCAACTTGTATATGAACACGCCGTCGCCGTACGCTCCGTTGGACATACAGAACGACTTCTCGCAGATGGCACCTGCAAACGGCAAGGACACGTCGAAACTCTATCAGAACAACGACAGTTTCTACGTGTGCCAATCGGACGACAAGTTCGAGCCTAAGTATAGATACGACGAGAAGAACTACTACTCCAATATCGG
The DNA here is from genome assembly GCF_001313825.1 of Dinoponera quadriceps. NCBI lineage: Eukaryota > Metazoa > Arthropoda > Insecta > Hymenoptera > Formicidae > Dinoponera > Dinoponera quadriceps. The sequence goes on from NW_014556584.1 coordinate 125,198, forward strand.
CAACATGCCGGCGCCCCAGGTGCCCGTCGTGGCGGACGATCGCTCGAACAGGGCGACGAGAAACGCGGTGTACAGCAATATCGAGCCGCCGGTGCCGATCCCGGTTCCCGCGCCGATCAAAACCGAGAAGGACATCATATACAGCAATATTCAATGGAGCCCTAAACCAGAGAACACGTACTGCAACGTTCCTCCTCCGCATGGCGGTGGTAAGAACTTATACGAATCGGTTGTGTACACATTTCGAACCTTAAGGCGACGGCCAGACGGTACGAGCACATCTTTTTTTTCTTTATTTGTTTCGTCTTCTATCCGGTACGCCTGTTTCTGTACTTTCAAACGACATCGTCATCGTTACGTTGTCGTTACGCTCGAGGACTTCGCTATCACCGCTATTCAGCGCTAACGCCATTGTGACGGGCGGAAGTGTTTTACATACATAAATTCTCGTGGTGAACGCTATCGCTTCCGAGGTGTTGATAGCGTTAGCCTCTTTAGGTGTGTGGGTGAGCTCGGGGGAGCTCGTCGTACCACGCTGTCAATGCTGAGCGTTAAGCTCGTAATATGCAACAAGAACGTAAGCGGCAAGCAAATTGGCCAATCACAGTCGATTGTTCCCCGACCGTAAGGAGAATAAGTGGCTGTGATTGGTTGATTTTCTTACTGTTTTAGAACTTTAGCAGAATGGCTGATTTGTGCCCTTAAGACAATGCACTGTGCCCTCAATCTTGGTTATTCTGTAACATGTGATTATTGAAAGCTTGCTAAGAGCATCTGCTCGTTACGTTAACATTGCACTATTCATACAATTCATAGAGCTTGCATTCGCTAGCACCTCTTTGGCTCCCCGAACGCACCCATACAATGTATGAAAAACTGCGCGAAGTAACGACACACTGTCGTTCAAAGTAACAGAATAGGGCTGCAGTTTTCTCGACGCGTTTATTCTCAACACGGAACACGGCAGCTCTTGCTCGCACCGATTAAAGCGGAGTACAGGAACGGACGCGTCGAGAGGGCTGGGAACAGTTTCCGAGAGAAATTCGCAGTGTGTGTGTATGTGTGTGTACGCGTGGGAGATTCAATACGCATCCGTTAGGTTTCTCTCTGATTGCAGACGATTTACCGCCACCGCCGGAGCCGTCAGAGTACGTCTCATGCGTGCCCGGGAACTCGTTCCCGCCGCCGCCGGAGGAACTGCCTCCGCCGCCGAGTCCCGTGTCGTCCAGTTACAGCGAGCTGAGGCGCGCCACTTACCAACCCGACTTCCCGTCGGGCAACTATCCCGCCGATATTTACGGGCCGAGTTCGCAATCGAGCTCGACGTACGAGTCCATATACGAGCCGATTAACCCCAGGCCACCGTCGCAATTGTCGTGCAACTACTCCATGTACTCCGGCTACGGATCGGCCACGTCTACGCAGCCGCAGGGCAAAGCGTCCCCCGTCAAAGAAGTGAGTCTCGAAATGTTACGTTGTGCCTTAGGCGTAACATAGCACGGTAAATCAGCGTTCTACCTAACGAATATGCCTGTACTTCTTCGCAGGTCGACGTTCTCACGGATCTGTTGGTCCAAGGAATGGCGGATAACAGCGAAGACAGCGACATTTACGGTATCTGCGGGCAATGCGGGCGCAAGGTCGAGGGAGAGGGCACCGGATGTTCGGCCATGGACAAGGTTTTCCACATTAGCTGCTTTTGCTGTTTCGTCTGCAAGGTCAATCTACAGGGGAAGCCCTTCTACTCGCTGGAGGGCAAACCTTACTGCGAGGAGGACTATCTCAACACCCTGGAGAAGTGCTGCGTCTGCATCAGACCGATTTTAGATAGAATATTGAGAGCCACCGGTAAGCCATATCACCCATCGTGCTTCACCTGCGTCGTTTGCGGACAGAGCCTGGACGGCATACCGTTCACCGTGGACGCCACGAACCAGATACACTGCATTCAGTGTTTCCACAAGTGAGTCTCCCTCTTAGTCGAACTTGGTTGCACTATTTCAAGGAATTTACATGTACACTGAAACGTACAAAACGTACATACGAGATTCACGCTTCGGTGTGCATAAATTTCTTCAACTAGTGCAGTCAGTTCGATTAAAAAGAACAGACATGTCGCTTCGAAGCGCCGTATAAGCCAATCACATTCTTCCTTCAAGCACTTCAAAGCATTTGTAATTTCGAGTGGATCGTATCCTCGGTTTTGATAGTCGTTCCTCTGCCCGCTAATTCGCCCTTTCCCACACGCAGGAAGTTCGCGCCGCGCTGCTGCGTCTGCAAGTTACCGATAATGCCCGAACCCGGCGAGGACGAGACCGTACGAGTGGTGGCATTGGATCGCAGCTTCCACATACAGTGCTACAAGTGCGAGGATTGCGGATTGGTATTGTCCTCGGACTCGGAGGGACGGGGCTGCTATCCGTTGGACGACCACGTGTTGTGCAAGAGCTGCAACGCGACGCGAGTTCAGGCTTTAACGTCCCACATGACGACCGAATTGTAAGACGTCGTGAGACGAGCGCACGGACGAGATATCGAATCAAGTGTCATTGTGATTGATTGTGTCGCCAGTCACAGAAAAGGTTACAATATTTTTCTTCGAGTTTCGCAACGCATCTCGTATCCAATAGAAAAATGTGTTTTCTGGGAATTACTAAAAAACAAATTGTCCTTTGATACGGGATGGATTCCGGAATTTGTAGAAAAATGTGCTGCAGCCTTTTCGTGACTTGCTATACATATGAGGTGATATCGATGCCGGTATTGCAGTTTCCTTTCTCGCGTACGGCTTTTCCATTCCGCTACTGTCGTAACACACAAGACCGCAATATTTCTCTGTATTCGAAGGAACCCTAACTACGTTAGCGCGAAAGATCCGAGTTTTTTTTTACAATATCATAGGTATTAGTCAATTGACACGAAAAATTGCTCTTGCCACTGATTTCTTTACAATTTGACGCGAGAGGAGAATCGTGTTGCTGACTTTGTACTCAATTTATACGAATCTTAAGGGCGTAAGACCGACGCGTTGAAATTCCGTCACACTGCCATAATGTCGAAGCATTGCCACTACGTTACGGAGTATAACGGGCGTCACACGTCGGTGACGACGAATTAGAGGTGACGTAGACCAATCTCGACATCCGACGACAATTTTCCTGCAGATGATGTGATTATCATTGTGATTCTAGCAAAGTATTCGACGTACCGCGAAGTATTTAACGTGTAATCCGTTAACGGGAGAATATCGCTTCAATTTATATATATTTAGAGATAGACCGCAGATTCGGGAAAAGTAGCATTATTATTATTATTATTATTATTATTATTATTATTATATATATATATAGACAAATATATATAATAATTGGTAAGGAGATGCGTGCCATTTCTTTAAAACTTTGTAGCTGTAAGTAAATTCTCTCTCACAATAAGAGTACCAAAAAGAAAAAGAACGAACGCTCAAACGTGTCTCTTCAGCACATCGTGACGTAATCACCAATTCCCGAATTGTCATGCATGAATAAGACATACATTCAGGAGACTTATACGATCTCTGTATTATAGTATCAATAAAAATACAGTTTGTTATTTATGGCCAAACGAGTAACACTTCGTTCCTATCGATCCTTCTCTTACCTATCCGGTCGTCCCGCTGCGTCATGCAGGGACAACACGCACATTCGGCTGCACTTATCGAGCGAACATAGTCTAACGCGATCGGGCTTTGCACGTTTCGCTATATCTCAATAAGACTTGCTATTGATTATCGATTACTCTGTTATTACTATTGTGACTTGTTGTTATTAATAGTTATTACACGGTGTCTCAAGCTACCGCTCTCTTCCTTTCAGCTACGGGCCTCCCGAGAGGAACTTGGAGCAATTTTCCTTAGCAAAAATTCGATTAGGCACAATATTCGTCTTTACGAATGTTAACACTTAACGTTACGTATCTTTGCTGTCTTGCTGGATTCACCGTCGACGGTCAAAAGAAGAGTATGCTTGTTCGCTTGCTCACTCGGGGGAATTCAATTGTTTGCGACATGGAAAACTATTGGAAGCTCAACGTCTTTGCTACGGAGAAACCAATTCCAATTTCGTAAGAACCGTAACTGAGACGAAGCCCGCAGTTATACAACCTGTATACATATGGTGTGTATACGCGTATAATCGCACACACGTGCACATACCAGATGTGTATATATACAATTATTATTATTATTGTGTTGTTATTGTTATATTATTATATAATTGCAGAAGAAATTTACAGCAGTTTCATTCTATATCATCCCTTTACTAATTTTTCTCAGCTATGATTTTTTTCATGCACAGATGTGTTTGTCTTTTATTATTATTATTATTATTATTATATTATTATATCATTATTATTATTATTATTATTATTATTATTATTAACATCTCGTTTTGGATATTTGCATTTCTTATGCGTAACATATTTTTTTTCTTTATATTACCATAGAGTACTTAAATCTTATGTAACTTTTTGTGATATTACCTGTATGCCATTTTGTGTATAATTTATGTTCATTAATACATAAATTTTCCTTCACACGAGCACCCTTCGCGGATCGTGGAATGTACCCTTCTATGTTTCTTCTTGGAGAAATGAACGGATGGATTCTACTTATCTACAAATTGGCAGACCACGATGAATACATAGTGTGCATCAATTTATCGGCGACTGCGTATACTAGATAAGTAATGCATGCGAGCGCGCACGTGTGTGTGTCATATGTGTCGAGAGTGAGAGGTACTAATTTATCAAATAAACCACGAAACATTCCGAGATTTTTATCCAAACAAAAAAAATAAATAATCCTAATTATCTGACATGTCCAATTAATCGCTAATTAATAACTAACTTCGCCAACAAGTCGCGAAAAATGCTTTGCGCTAATAATATATATATATATATATAGCACTTTTGTACTAAATATAGTCGCGGGTATTCTTCACGAAGCGACGTAATCTCCTTGAGAGACAATAACGTTCGGACACTTAATATAGATTGTCTCGGAGCCCGCATTCCCTCGATTCCTCTCCCCCGTATCAATTTCGGAGAGATGCGACAAGTAACTGGGACATTCCACGATCCGAAATGCACGCGATCTCAGCTGCGTATATAATACATTCGTAGATCCTATACTTCGCTAAACATAGCACTAGCTAGGCGTCTAGCTTAGAATCCTCTTTCTTTTTCTCTCTTTTTCTTTTTTGGGTTAAAACTATATAATATATATATATTTTTATGTAATATATATATATATATATATATATATATATATATATATATATATATATATATATATAATCATTTATATCGATCATATCCGCAGCACCATTCTACGTTAAATTTAGCACGCAAAGTTCTGTCCGTTGACGATATTCGCGTTTGCGTTTTTGCACGTTTTAGCTTGTACCAAAATTAACATAGAATTGCACTTTACAATCTATTTCTTTTTCTCTTTATATATATATATATATAGGTACACGTATAGTATGTATAGTATATATATATATGAAATAATGCGTTATGTAAGTATGCGTTATGCAGGTGTGATGTTTGTATATATACGTGTGTGTGTTTGTGTGTGTGCATGTCTGTGTATGGTGTGAGTGAGAGTAGATGCACGAGCACACGTATGCTTACATATAAATCTGTAGTTGCACGCAATAAGTCACAGCCACCTATCCAGATTCGCGCGCGCACAAATACACACGACTAAATAAGTATGCATATCTTCTTTTCCGCATTTGCACCCTAGATATCTTCGGTATATGTTATAATCGCGAGTCGTCTATATGTATGCGTATATGTCGATTTACGTACATACATACATGTGTGTGTGTGTGTGAGTGTACACGAGCACTTCCGTTCAGCGTGTACCCATACGATGGATATATACGCATGCATATACATATGTATATATATATGTATATATATGTGTGTATGTATATATATATATATATATATATATTATTAGAGGGAGGAGTCATCTCTGCGTTCTATGTAATACGTAGAACTAGGTGTCGAAATGAGCTGTTTCTTCTATATTCCTCCCTGTCTACACCTCACATTCATTCATTCGGCTCACACTCATAACAATTCATCGCACTCGTTTCTCTCTCTCTCTCTCTCTCTCTCTCTCTCTCATCGACATGACAGCAACGTCAGTTAATATGCGATTCGATTGCTACATTTTCACGTTCGCTCTCACTATATGGTATTCGCCGGTACTGACACCTTACTACAGCATCATCATACTCACACTACCGAATTCGCTGGATATAGTCGGGCGGCACATACGCATGCCCGTAAATCAATAAATAAATAGAGGAACAACATTCTTCAAACATCTCTTTTTTTTCTTATAACAACATTAGAGGCTCTCGGAACGTAACGCAACAAATGTTCAACAATACAATCACGAAAACAAATAGAAGGCACTCTTGCTTTTTTTCAATAAATTAATTTCTTTGTTAACAACTCTCACAGATTCTCCCTACGCGTTCTAGGCCTTTGTCACGTATCGTATTATCTACGTACCACACGTTCTCGGATGTTCACCGGAACATTCATCCGCTAAACGCGCGCCGTGCGTGTCATTTTTGCATGACAGCGCTACGAACTTCGTGTAACTTCTCTCTGTTGCCGTCTCTCTCCCTCTCTCTTGCTCTCTTTTCTTTTCCCTCTCTCTAGAATGGACAATCATAGCTACGGTATGCGAGATACGAGATAACAAATTTACTTCACATTTATAGATAAAAGAAATCCACGTTCGTAACAATTAGGTAGAATATTATTTAACCTTTAATATTATAATAATTTAATTATTGTTATTTGCTTGGAAGCTCACAGCCGACACATTTTTTTTAATTCATTATTTTTTTCATTTAATATCTTACCTTATTCGCTTGTGGGTACGGGGCGATTCGTCTTTCGTACTTGGGTCTCTCTTGTTTGTTTTTTTTTTCTCTCGTAATTAACAGCTACAACACGTTACAACGTTTTGCGCGGAAAATTTGTCAACGAAAGGAACAACAAATCTGTGTCATAGTCCGCCCTACGTGATGGTGTGTGTGTGTGTGTGTGTGTGTGTGTGTGTGTGTGTGTGTGT